>NW_027552929.1:0-51483 GCF_045843805.1 Urocitellus parryii
AAATTTCGTTCTTCTAGGTTAAACCGTTCCTTTGCAGTAAAGGTTTTCATGTTTAGGTTTCACTCTGTTTTCTCCTATATGGATGCATGTATTTGGAACTCTAAAACAAACACGGTTTGTGCTAGCTCTTTGAAACTTGGCACAATAATGTAGTTCCAAGTTCTATCGCTAAGGTTTGTGTCCTATTGAAGTAGCCCCAAGCAGAGTCTGACGAGAACCACTTTCATTCAAAGGGGTTGCCAAGCTTCCAAAAAACTTCGAGTTTCCGGAAATATCAGCAAACATTTTTTCACCCAATCTTGATGATACTGGCAGGTAATGATCAGTACACCAATCCCACTTGGCTCACCAAATTTCGTTCTTCTAGGTTAAACCGTTCCTTTGCAGTAACAGTTTTCATGTTTAGGTTTTACTCTGTTTTCTCCTATATGGATACATGTATTTGGAACTCAAAATCAAACACGGTTTGTGCTAGCTCTTTGAAACTTGGCACAATAATGAAGTTCCAAGTTCTATCGCTATGGATTGTGTCCCATTGAAGTAGCCCAAGCAGAGACTGACGAGAATCACTTTCATTCAAAGGGGTTGCCAAGTTTCCAAAAACTTCGAGTTTCCGGAAATCTCAGCAAACATTTTTTCAACCAATCTTGATGATACTTGCAGGTAATGATAAGTACAGCAATCCCACTTGGCTCACCAAATTTCGTTCTTCTAGGTTAAACCGTTCCTTTGCAGTAACCGTTTTCATGTTTAGGTTTCACTCTGTTTTCTCCTATATGGATACATGTAGTTGGAACTCTAAATCAAACACGGTGTTTGCTAGCTCTTTGAAACTTGGCACAATAATGTAGTTCCAAGTTCTATCGCTATGGTTTGTGTCCTATTGAAGTAGCCCCACGCAGAGACTGACAAGAATCACTTTCACTGAAAGGGGTTGCCAAGCTTCCAAAAACTAAGAGTTTCCTGAAATCTCAGCAAACATTTTTTCACCCAATCTTGATGATACTGGCAGGTAATGATCAGTTTTCCAATCCTACTTGGCTCACCAAATTTCGTTCTTCTAGGTTAAACCGTTCCTTTGCAGAAACCGTTTTCATGTTTAGGTTTCACTCTGTTTTCTCGTATATGCATACATGTATTTGGAACTCTAAATCAAACACGGTTTGTGCTAGCTCTTTGAAACTTGGCACAATAATGTAGTTCCAGTTCTATCGCTATCGTTTGTGTCCTATTGAAGTAGCCCCAAGCAGAGTCTGACGAGAACCACTTTCATTCAAAGGGGTTGCCAAGCTTCCAAAAAACTACGAGTTTCCTGAAATCTCAGCAAACATTTTTTCACCCAATCTTGATGATACTTGCAGTTAATGATCAGTACACCAATCCCACTTGGCTCACCAAATTTCGTTCTTCTAGGTTAAACCGTTCCTTTGCAGTAACAGTTTTCATGTTTAGGTTTTACTCTGTTTTCTCCTATATGGATACATGTATTTGGAACTCAAAATCAAACACGGTTTGTGCTAGCTCTTTGAAACTTGGCACAATAATGAAGTTCCAAGTTCTATCGGTATGGATTGTGTCCCATTGAAGTAGCCCAAGCAGAGACTGACGAGAATCACTTTCATTGAAAGGGGTTGCCAAGCTTCCAAACACTACGAGTTTCCGGAAATCTCCGCAAACATTTTTTCACCCAATCTTGATGATACTTGCAGGTAATGATCAGTACACCAGTCCCACTTGGCTCACGAAATTTCGTTCTTCTAGGTTAAACCGTTCGTTTGCAGTAACCGTTTTCATGTTTAGGTTTCACTCTGTTTTCTCCTATATGGATACATGTATTTGGAACTCTAAATCAAACACGGTTTGCGCTAGCTCTTTGAAACGTGGCACAATAATGTAGTTCCAAGTTCTATCGGTAAGGTTTGTGTCCTATTGAAGTAGCCCCAAGCAGAGTCTCACGAGAACCACTTTCATTCAAAGGGGTTGCCAAGCTTCCAAAAAACTACGAGTTTCCTGAAATCACAGCAAATATTTTTTCACCCAATCGTGATGATCCTTGCAGGTAATGATCAGTTCACCAATCCCACTTGGCTCACCAAATTTCGTTCTTCTAGGTTAAACCGTTCCATTGCAGTAACCGTTTTCATGTTTAGGTTTTACTCTGTTTTCTCCTATATGGATACATGTATTTGGAACTCTAAATCAAACACGGTTTGTGCTAGCTCTTTGAAACTTGGCACAATAATGAACTTCCAAGTTCTATCGCTATGGATTGTGTCCCATTGAAGTAGCCCAAGCAGAGTCTGACAAGAACCACTTTCAGTGAAAGGGGTTGCCAAGCTTCCAAAAACTACGAGTTTCCTGAAATCTCAGCAAACATTTTTTCACCCAATCTTGATGATACTGGCAGGTAATGATCAGTTCACCAATCCCACTTGGCTCACCAAATTTCGTTCTTCTAGGTTAAACCGTTCCTTTGCAGTAACAGTTTTCATGTTTAGGTTTCACTCTGTTTTCTCCTATATGGATACATGTATTTGGAACTCAAAATCAAACATGGTGTTTGCTAGCTCCTTGAAACTTGACACAATAATGAAGTTCCAAGTTCTCTCGCTATGGATTGTGTCCCATTGAAGTAGCCCAAGCAGAGACTGACAAGAATCACTTTCATTGAAAGGGGTTGCCAAGCTTCCAAAAACTACGAGTTTCCGGAAATCTCAGCAAACATTTTTCACCCAATCTTGATGATACTTGCAGGTAATGATCAGAACACCAGTCCCACTTGGCTCACGAAATTTCGTTCTTCTAGGTAAAACCGGTCCTTTGCAGTAACCGTTTTCATGTTTAGGTTTCACTCTGTTTTCTCCTATATGGATACATGTATTTGGAACTCTAAATCAAACACGGTTTGTGCTAGCTCTTTGAAACTTGGCACAATAATGTAGTTCCAAGTTCTTTCGCTAAGGTTTGTGCCCTATTGAAGTAGCCCCAGGCAGAGTCTGACGAGAACCACTTACATTTAAAGGGGTTGCCAAGCTTCCAAAAAACTACGAGTTTCCTGAAATCTCAGCAAACATTTTTTCACCCAATCTTGATGATACTTGCAGGTAATGATCAGTTCACCAATCCCACTTGGCTCACCAAATTTCGTTCTTCTAGGTAAAAGCGTTCCTTTGCAGTAACAGTTTTCATGTTTAGGTTTCACTCTGTTTTCTCCTATATGGATACATGTATTTGGAACTCAAAATCAAACTCGGTGTTTGCTAGCTCCTTGAAACTTGACACAATAATGAAGTTCCAATTCTCTCGCTATGGATTGTGTCCCATTGAAGTAGCACAAGCAGAGACTGACAAGAATCACTTTCATTTAAAGGGGTTGCCAAGCTTCCAAAAACTACGAGTTTCCGGAAATCTCAGCAAACATTTTTTCACCCAATCTTGATGATACTTGCAGGTAATGATCAGAACACCAGTCCCACTTGGCTCACGAAATTTCGTTCTTCTAGTTAAAACCGGTCCTTTGCAGTAACAGTTTTCATGTTTAGGTTTCACTCTGTTTTCTCCTATATGGATACATGTATTTGGAACTCTATATCAAACACGGTTTGTGCTAGCTCTTTGAAACTTGGCACAATAATGTAGTTCCAAGTTCTTTCGCTAAGGTTTGTGTCCTATTGAAGTAGCCCCAAGCAGAGTCTGACGAGAACCACTTTCATTCAAAGGGGTTGCCAAGCTTCCAAAAAACTACGAGTTTCCTGTTACCTCAGCAAACATTTTTTCACCCAATCTTGATGATACTTGCAGGTAATGATCAGTTCACCAATCCCACTTGGCTCACCAAATTTCGTTCTTCTAGTTTAAAAAGTTCCTTTGCAGTAACAGTTTTCATGTTTAGTTTTTACTCTGTTTTCTCCTATATGGATACATGTATTTGGAACTCAAAATCAAACACGATTTGTGCTAGCTCTTTGAAACTTGGCACAATAATGAAGTTCCAAGGTCTATCGCTATGGATTGTGTCCCATTGAAGTAGCCCAAGCAGAGACTGACGAGAATCACTTTCGTTGAAACGGGTTGCCAAGTTTCCAAAAAACTTCCAGTTTCCGGAAATCTCAGCAAACATTTTTTACCCAATCTTGATGATACTTGCAGGTAATGATGAGTACACCAGTCCCACTTGGCTCACCAAATTTCGTTCTTCTAGGTTAAACCGTTCGTTTGCAGTAACCGTTTTCATGTTTAGGTTTCACTCTGTTTTCTCCTATATGGATACATGTATTTGGAACTCTAAATCAAACACGGTTTGTGCTAGCTCTTTGAATCTTGGCACAATAATGTAGTTCCAAGTTCTATCACTAAGGTTTGTGTCCTATTGAAGTAGCCCCAAGCAGAGTCTGACGAGAACCACTTTCATTCAAAGGGGTTGCCAAGCTTCCAAAAACTACGAGTTTCCTGAAATCTCAGCAAACATTTTTTCACCCAATCTTGATGATACTTGCAGGTAATGATCAGTTCACCATTCCCACTTGGCTCACCAAATTTCGTTCTTCTAGGTTAAACCGTTCCTTTGCAGTAACAGTTTTCATGTTTAGGTTTTACTCTGTTTTCTCCTATATGGATACATGTATTTGGAACTCAAAATCAAACACGGTTTGTGCTAGCTCTTTGAAAATTGGCACAATAATGAAGTTCCAAGTTCTATCGCTATGGATTGTGTCGCATTGAAGTAGCCCAAGCAGAGACTGACCAGAATCACTTTCATTGAAAGGGGTTACCAAGTTTCCAAAAAACTTCGAGTTTCCGGAAATCTCAGCAAACATTTTTTCACCCAATCTGGATGATACTTGCAGGTAATGATGAGTACACCAGTCCCACTTGGCTCACCAAATTTCGTTCTTCTAGGTTAAACCGTTCCTTTGCAGTAACCGTTTTCATGTTTAGGTTTCACTCTGTTTTCTCCTATATGGATACATGTAGTTGGAACTCAAAATCAAACACGGTGTTTGCTAGCTCTTTGAAACTTGGCACAATAATGAAGTTCCAAGTTCTATCGCTATGGATTGTGTCCCATTGAAGTAGCCCAAGCAGAGACTGACGAGAATCACTTTCATTCAAAGGGGTTGCCAAGTTTCCAAAAAACTTCGAGTTTCCGGAAATCTCAGCAAACATTTTTTCACCCAATCTTGATGATACTTGCAGGTAATGATGTGTACACCAGTCCCACTTGGCTCACCAAATTTCGTTCTTCTAGGTTAAACCGTTCCTATGCAGTAACCGTTTCCATGTTAAGGTTTCACTCTCTTTCCTCCTATATGGATACATGTATTTGGAACTCTAAATCAAACACGGTTTGTGCTAGCTCTTTGAAACTTCGCACAATAATGTAGTTCCAAGTTCTATCGCTAAGGTTTGTGTCCTATTGAAGTAGCCCCAAGCAGAGACTGACAAGATTCACTTTCATTGAAAGGGGTTGCCAAGCTTCCAAAAACTACGAGTTTCCTGAAATCTCAGCAAACATTTTTTCACCGAATCTTGATGATACTGGCAGGTAATGATCAGTTCACCAATCCAACTTGGCTCACCAAATTTCGTTCTTCTAGGTTAAACCGATCCTTTGCAGTAACCGTTTTCATGTTTAGGTTTCACTCTGTTTTCTCCTATATGGATACATGTATTTGGAACTCTAACTCAAACATGGTTTGTGCTAGCTCTTTGAAACTTGGCACAATAATGTAGTTCCAAGTTCGATCGCTAAGGTTTGTGTCCTATTGAAGTAGCCCCAAACAGAGTCTGAGGAGAACCACTTTCATTCCAAAGGGGTTGCCAAGCTTCCAAAAAACTACAAGTTTCCTGAAATCTCAGCTAACATTTTTTCACCCAATCTTGATGATACTTGCAGGTAATGATCAGTTCACCATTCCCACTTGGCTCACCAAATTTTGTATTTCTAGGTTAAACCGTTCCTTTGCAGTAACAGTTTTCATGTTTAGGTTTCACTCTGTTTTCTCCTATATGGATACATGTATTTGGAACTCAAAATCAAACACGGTGTTTGCTAGCTCCTTGAAACTTGACACAATAATGAAGTTCCAAGTTCTATCGCTATGGATTGTGTCCCATTGAAGTAGCCCAAGTAGAGACTGACAAGAATCACTTTCATTGAAAGGGGTTGCCAAGCTTCCAAAAACTACGAGTTTCCAGAAATCTCAGCAAACATTTTTCCACCCAATCTTGATGATACTTGCAGGTAATGATCAGAACACCAGTCCCACTTGGCTGACCAAATTTCGTTCTTCTAGGTAAAACCGGTCCTTTGCAGTAACCGTTTTCATGGTTTAGGTTTCACTCTGTTTTCTCCTATATTGATACATGTATTTGGAACTCTAAATCAAACACGATTTGTGCTAGCTCTTTGAAACTTGGCACAATAATGTAGTTCCAAGTTCAATCGCTTAGATTTGTGTCCTATTGAAGTAGCCCCAAGCAGAGTCTGACGAGAACCACTTTCATTGAAAGGGGTTGCCAAGCTTCCAAAAAACTACGAGTTTCCTGAAATCTCAGCAAACATTTTTTCACCCAATCTTGATGTTACTTGCAGGTAATGATCAGTTCACCAATCCCAGTTGGCTCACCAAATTTCGTTCTTCTAGGTTAAACCGTTCCTTTGCAGTAACAGTTTTCATGTTTAGGTTTTACTCTGTTTTCTCTTATATGGATACATGTATTTGGAACTCAAAATCAAACACGGTTTGTGCTAGCTCTTTGAAACTTGGCACAATAATGAACTTCCAAGTTCTATCGCTATGGATTGTGTCCCATTGAAGTAGCCCAAGCAGAGTCTGACAAGAACCACTTTCATTGAAAGGGGTTGCCAAGCTTCCAAAAACTACGAGTTTCCTGAAATCTCAGCAAACATTTTTTCACCCAATCTTGATGATACTGGCAGGTAATGATCAGTTCACCAATCCCACTTGGCTCACCAAATTTCGTTCTTCTAGGTTAAACCGTTCCTTTGCAGTAACCGTTTTCATGTTTAGGTTTCACTCTGTTTTCTCCTATATGGATACATGTATTTGGAACTCTAAAGTAAACACGGTTTGTGCTAGCTCTTTGAAACTTGGCACAATAATGTAGTTCCAAGTTCTATTGCTAAGGTTTGTGTCCTATTGAAGTAGCCCTAAGCAGAGTCTGAAGAGAACCACTTTCATTCAAAGGGGTTGCCAAGCTTCCAAAAAACTACGAGTTTCCTGAAATCTCAGCAAACATTTTTCACCCAATCTTGATGATACTTGCAGGTAATGATCAGTACACCAATCCCACTTGGCTCACCAAATTTCGTTCTTCTAGGTTAAACCGTTCCTTTGCAGGAACCGTTTTCATGTTTAGGTTTCACTCTGTTTTCTCCTATATGGATACATGTATTTGGAACTCAAAATCAAACACGGTGTTTGCTAGCTCCTTGAAACTTGACACAATAATGAAGTTCCAAGTTCTCTCGCTATGGATTGTGTCCCATTGAAGTAGCCCAAGCAGAGACTGACAAGAATCACTTTCAATGAAAGGGGTTGCCAAGCTTCAAAAAACTACGAGTTTCCGGAAATCTCAGCAAATATTTTTTCACCCAATCTTGATGATACTTGCAGGTAATGATCAGAACACTAGTCCCACTTGGCTCACGAAATTTCGTTCTTCTAGGTAAAACCGGTCCTTTGCAGTAACCGTTTTCATGTTTAGGTTTCACTCTCTTTCCTCCTGTATGGATACATGTATTTGGAACTCTAAATCAAACACGGTTTGTGCTAGCTCTTTGAAACTTGGCACAATAATGTAGTTCCAAGTTCTATCACTAAGGTTTGTGTCCTATTGAAGTAGCCCCAAGCAGAGTCTGACGAGAACCACTTTCATTTAAAGGGGTTGCCAAGCTTCCAAAATCTACGAGTTTCCTGAAATCTCAGCAAACATTTTTTCACCCAATCTTGATGATACTTGCAGGTAATGATCAGTTCACCAATCCCACTTGGCTCACCAAATTTCGTTCTTCTAGGTTAAACCGTTCCTTTGCAGTAACAGTTTTCATGTTTAGGTTTTACTCTGTTTCTCCTATATGCATACATGTATTTGGAACTCAAAATCAAACACGGTTTGTGCTAGCTCTTTGAAACTTGGCACAATAATGAACTTCCAAGTTCTATCGCTATGGATTGTGTCCCACTGAAGTAGCCCAAGTAGAGACTGACAAGAATCACTTTCATTGAAAGGGGTTGCCAAGCTTCCAAAAACTACGAGTTTCCGGAAATCTCAGCAAACATTTTTTCACCCAATCTTGATGATACTTGCAGGTAATGATCAGAACACCAGTCCCACTTGGCTCACGAAATTTCGTTCTTCTAGGTAAAACCGGTCCTTTGCAGTAACCGTTTTCATGTTTAGGTTTCACTCTGTTTTCTCCTATATTGATACATGTATTTGGGAACTCTAAATCAAACACGATTTGTGCTAGCTCTTTGAAACTTGGCACAATAATGTAGTTCCAAGTTCAATCGCTTAGATTTGTGTCCTATTGAAGTAGCCCCAAGCAGAGTCTGACGAGAACCACTTTCATTGAAAGGGGTTGCCAAGCTTCCAAAAAACTACGAGTTTCCTGAAATCTCAGCAAACATTTTTTCACCCAATCTTGATGTTACTTGCAGGTAATGATCAGTTCACCAATCCCAGTTGGCTCACCAAATTTCGTTCTTCTAGGTTAAACCGTTCCTTTGCAGTAACAGTTTTCATGTTTAGGATTCACTCTGTTTTCTCTTATATGGATACATGTATTTGGAACTCAAAATCAAACACGGTTTGTGCTAGCTCTTTGAAACTTGGCACAATAATGAACTTCCAAGTTCTATCGCTATGGATTGTGTCCCATTGAAGTAGCCCAAGCAGAGTCTGACAAGAACCACTTTCATTGAAAGGGGTTGCCAAGCTTCCAAAAACTACGAGTTTCCTGAAATCTCAGCAAACATTTTTTCACCCAATCTTGATGATACTGGCAGGTAATGATCAGTTCACCAATCCCACTTGGGCTCACCAAATTTCGTTCTTCTAGGTTAAACCGTTCCTTTGCAGTAACCGTTTTCATGTTTAGGTTTCACTCTGTTTTCTCCTATATGGATACATGTATTTGGAACTCTAAAGTAAACACGGTTTGTGCTAGCTCTTTGAAACTTGGCACAATAATGTAGTTCCAAGTTCTATTGCTAAGGTTTGTGTCCTATTGAAGTAGCCCTAAGCAGAGTCTGAAGAGAACCACTTTCATTCAAAGGGGTTGCCAAGCTTCCAAAAAACTACGAGTTTCCTGAAATCTCAGCAAACATTTTTTCACCCAATCTTGATGATACTTGCAGGTAATGATCAGTACACCAATCCCACTTGGCTCACCAAATTTCGTTCTTCTAGGTTAAACCGTTCCTTTGCAGGAACCGTTTTCATGTTTAGGTTTCACTCTGTTTTCTCCTATATGGATACATGTATTTGGAACTCAAAATCAAACACGGTGTTTGCTAGCTCCTTGAAACTTGACACAATAATGAAGTTCCAAGTTCTCTCGCTATGGATTGTGTCCCATTGAAGTAGCCCAAGCAGAGACTGACAAGAATCACTTTCAATGAAAGGGGTTGCCAAGCTTCAAAAAACTACGAGTTTCCGGAAATCTCAGCAAATATTTTTTCACCCAATCTTGATGATACTTGCAGGTAATGATCAGAACACTAGTCCCACTTGGCTCACGAAATTTCGTTCTTCTAGGTAAAACCGGTCCTTTGCAGTAACCGTTTTCATGTTTAGGTTTCACTCTCTTTCCTCCTGTATGGATACATGTATTTGGAACTCTAAATCAAACACGGTTTGTGCTAGCTCTTTGAAACTTGGCACAATAATGTAGTTCCAAGTTCTATCGCTAAGGTTTGTGTCCTATTGAAGTAGCCCCAAGCAGAGTCTGACGAGAACCACTTTCATTTAAAGGGGTTGCCAAGCTTCCAAAAAACTACGAGTTTCCTGAAATCTCAGCAAACATTTTTCACCCAATCTTGATGATACTTGCAGGTAATGATCAGTTCACCAATCCCACTTGGCTCACCAAATTTCGTTCTTCTAGGTTAAACCGTTCCTTTGCAGTAACAGTTTTCATGTTTAGGTTTTACTCTGTTTCTCCTATATGCATACATGTATTTGGAACTCAAAATCAAACACGGTTTGTGCTAGCTCTTTGAAACTTGGCACAATAATGAACTTCCAAGTTCTATCGCTATGGATTGTGTCCCATTGAAGTAGCCCAAGCAGAGTCTGACAAGAATCACTTTCATTGAAAGGGGTTGCCAATCTTCCAAAAAGTACGAGTTTCCTGAAATCTCAGCAAACCTTTTTTCACCCAATCTTGATGATACTTTCAGGTAATGATAAGTACTCCAATCCCACTTGGCTCACCACATTTCGTTCTTCTAGGTAAAACCGTTCCTTTGCAGTAACCGTTTTCATGTTTAGGTTTTACTCTGTTTACTCCTATATGGATACATGTATTTGGAACTCAAAATCAAACACGGTTTGTGCTAGCTCTTTGAAACTTGGCACAATAATGTAGTTCCAAGTTCTGTTGCTAAGGTTTGTGTCCTATTGAAGTAGCCCCAAGCAGAGTCTGAAGAGAACCACTTTCATTCAAAGGGGTTGCCAAGCTTCCAAAAAACTACGAGTTTCCTGAAATCTCAGCAAACATTTTTTCACCCAATCTTGATGATACTTGCAGGTAATGATCAGTACACCAATCCCACTTGGCTCACCAAATTTCGTTCTTCTAGGTTAAACCGTTCCTTTGGAGTAACCGTTTTCATGTTTAGGTTTCACTCTGTTTTCTCCTATATGGATACATGTATTTGGAACTCAATATTAAACACAGTTTGTGCTAGCTCTTTGAAAATTGGTACAATAATGAACTTCCAAGTTCTATCGCTATGGATTGTGTCCCATTGAAGTAGCCCAAGCAGAGACTGACAAGAATCACTTTCATTGAAAGGGGTTGCCAAGCTTCCAAAAACTACGAGTTTCCTGAAATCTCAGCAAACCTTTTTTCACCCAATCTTGATGATACTGGCAGGTAATGATCAGTTCACCAATCCCACTTGGCTCACCAAATTTCGTTCTTCTAGATTAAACCGTTCATTTGCAGTAACAGTTTTCATGTTTAGGTTTCACTCTGTTTTCTCCTATATGGATACATGTAGTTGGAACTCTAAATCAAACACGGTTTGTGCGACCTCTTTGTAACTTGGCAAAATAATGTAGTTCCAATTTCTATCGCTATGGTTTGTGTCCTATTGAAGTAGCCCCAAGCAGAGACTGACGAGAACCACTTTCATTGAAAGGGGTTGCCAAGCTTCCAAAAACTACGAGTTTCCTGAAATCTCAACAAACATTTTTTCACCCAAACTTGATGATACTGGCAGGTAATGATCAGTTCACCAATCCCACTTGGCTCACCAAATTTCGTTCTTCTAGGTTAAACCGTTCCTTTGCAGTAAAGGTTTTCATGTTTAGGTTTCACTCTGTTTTCTCCTATATGGATGCATGTATTTGGAACTCTAAAACAAACACGGTTTGTGCTAGCTCTTTGAAACTTGGCACAATAATGTAGTTCCAAGTTCTATCGCTAAGGTTTGTGTCCTATTGAAGTAGCCCCAAGCAGAGTCTGACGAGAACCACTTTCATTCAAAGGGGTTGCCAAGCTTCCAAAAAACTTCGAGTTTCCGGAAATATCAGCAAACATTTTTTCACCCAATCTTGATGATACTGGCAGGTAATGATCAGTACACCAATCCCACTTGGCTCACCAAATTTCGTTCTTCTAGGTTAAACCGTTCCTTTGCAGTAACAGTTTTCATGTTTAGGTTTTACTCTGTTTTCTCCTATATGGATACATGTATTTGGAACTCAAAATCAAACACGGTTTGTGCTAGCTCTTTGAAACTTGGCACAATAATGAAGTTCCAAGTTCTATCGCTATGGATTGTGTCCCATTGAAGTAGCCCAAGCAGAGACTGACGAGAATCACTTTCATTGAAAGGGGTTGCCAAGTTTCCAAAAAACTTCGAGTTTCCGGAAATCTCAGCAAACATTTTTTCACCCAATCTTGATGATACTTGCAGGTAATGATGAGTACACCAGTCCCACTTGGATCATCAAATTTCGTTCTTCTAGGTTAAACCATTCCTTTGCAGTAACCGTTTTCATGTTTAGGTTTCACTCTGTTTTCTCCTATATGGATACATGTAGTTGGAACTCTAAATCAAACACGGTGTTTGCTAGCTCTTTGAAACTTGGCACAATAATGTAGTTCCAAGTTCTATCGCTATGGTTTGTGTCCTATTGAAGTAGCCCCACGCAGAGACTGACAAGAATCACTTTCACTGAAAGGGGTTGCCAAGCTTCCAAAAACTAAGAGTTTCCTGAAATCTCAGCAAACATTTTTTCACCCAATCTTGATGATACTGGCAGGTAATGATCAGTTTTCCAATCCCACTTGGCTCACCAAATTTCGTTCTTCTAGGTTAAACCGTTCCTTTGCAGAAACCGTTTTCATGTTTAGGTTTCACTCTGTTTTCCCGTATATGGATACATGTATTTGGAACTCTAAATCAAACACGGTTTGGGCTAGCTCTTTGAAACTTGGCACAATAATGTAGTTCCAAGTTCTATCGCTATCGTTTGTGTCCTATTGAAGTAGCCCCAAGCAGAGTCTGACGAGAACCACTTTCATTCAAAGGGGTTGCCAAGCTTCCAAAAAACTACTAGTTTCCTGAAATCTCAGCAAACATTTTTTCACCCAATCTTGATGATACTTGCAGTTAATGATCAGTACACCAATCCCACTTGGCTCACCAAATTTCGTTCAACTAGGTTAAACCGTTCCTTTGCAGTAACAGTTTTCATGTTTAGGTTTTACTCTGTTTTCTCCTATATGGATACATGTATTTGGAACTCAAAATCAAACACGGTTTGTGCTAGCTCTTTGAAACTTGGCACAATAATGAAGTTCCAAGTTCTATCGGTATGGATTGTGTCCCATTGAAGAGACTGACGAGAATCTCTTTCATTGAAAGGGGTTGCCTAGCTTCCAAACACTACGAGTTTCCGGAAATCTCAGCAAACATTTTTTCACCCAATCTTGATGATATTTGCAGGTAATGATCAGTACACCAGTCCCACTTGGCTCACGAAATTTCGTTCTTCTAGGTTAAACCGTTCGTTTGCAGTAACCGTTTTCATGTTTAGGTTTCACTCTGTTTTCTCCTATATGGATACATGTATTTGGAACTCTAAATCAAACACGGTTTGCGCTAGCTCTTTGAAACGTGGCACAATAATGTAGTTCCAAGTTCTATCGCTAAGGTTTGTGTCCTATTGAAGTAGCCCCAAGCAGAGTCTCACGAGAACCACTTTCATTCAAAGGGGTTGCCAAGCTTCCAAAAAACTACGAGTTTCCTGAAATCACAGCAAATATTTTTTCACCCAATCGTGATGATCCTTGCAGGTAATGATCAGTTCACCAATCCCACTTGGCTCACCAAATTTCGTTCTGCTAGGTTAAACCGTTCCATTGCAGTAACCGTTTTCATGTTTAGGTTTCACTCTGCTTTCTCCTATATGGATACATGTATTTGGAACTCTAAATCAAACACGGTTTGTGCTAGCTCTTTGAAACTTGGCACAATAATGAAGTTCCAAGTTCTATCGCTATGGATTGTGTCCCATTGAAGTAGCCCAAGCAGAGACTGACGAGAATCACTTTCATTGAAAGGGGTTGCCAAGTTTCCAAAAAACTTCGAGTTTCCGGATCTCAGCAAACCTTTTTTCACCCAATCTTGATGATACTTGCAGGTAATGATGAGTACACCAGTCCCACTTGGCTCACCAAATTTCGTTCTTCTAGGTTAAACCGTTCCTTTGCAGTAACAGTTTTCATGTTTAGGTTTTACTCTGTTTTCTCCTATATGGATACATGTATTTGGAACTCAAAATCAAACAAGGTGTTTGCTAGCTCCTTGAAACTTGGCACAATAATGAAGTTCCAAGTTCTATCGCTATGGATTGTGTCCCATTGAAGTAGCCCAAGCAGAGACTGACGAGAATCACTTTCATTGAAAGGGGTTGCCAAGCTTCCAAAAAACTACGAGTTTCCGGAAATCTCAGCAAACATTTTTTCACCCAATCTTGATGATACTTGCAGGTAATGATCAGTACACCAGTCCCACTTGGCTCACGAAATTTCGTTCTTCTAGCTTAAACCGTTCGTTTGCAGTAACCGTTTTCATGTTTAGGTTTCACTCTGTTTTCTCCTATATGGATTCATATATTTGGAACTCTAAATCAAACACGGTATGTGCTAGCTCTTTGAAACTTGGCACAATAATGTAGTTCCAAGTTCTATCGCTAAGGTTTGTGTCCTATTAAAGTAGCCCCAAGCAGAGTCTGACGAGAACCACTTTCATTCAAAATGGTTGCCAAGCTTCCAAAAAACTACGAGTTTCCTGAAATCTCAGCAAACCTTTTTTCACCCAATCTTGATGATACTTGCAGGTAATTATAAGTACACCAATCCCACTTGGCTCATCAAATTTCGTTCTTCTAGGTTAAACCGTATCTTTGCAGGAACCGTTTTCATGTTTAGGTTTCACTCTGTTTTCTCCTATATGGATACATGTAGTTGGAACTCTAAATCAAACACGGTTTGTGCTAGCTCTTTGAAACTTGGCACAATAATGTAGTTCCAAGTTCTATCGCTAAGGTTTGTGTCCTATGGAAGTAGCCCCAAGCATAGACTGACGAGAATCACTTTCATTGAAAGGGGTTGCCAAGTTTCCAAAAACCTTGGAGTTTCCGGAAATCTCAGCAAACATTTCTTCACCCAATCTTGATGATTCTTACAGGTAATGATGAGTACACCAGTCCCACATGGCTCACGAAATTTCGTCCTTCTAGGTTAAACTGTTCGTTTGCAGTAACCGTTTTCATGTTTAGGTTTCACTCTGTTTTCTCCTATATGGATACATGTAGTTGGAACTCTAAATCATACACGGTTTGTGCTAGCTCTTTGAAACTTGGCACAATAATGTAGTTCCAAGTTCTATCGCTAAGGTTTGTGTCCTATTGAAGTAGCCCCAAGCAGAGTCTGACGAGAACTACTTTCATTCAAAGGGGTTGCCAAGTTTCCAAAAAACTTGGAGTTTCCGATAATCTCAGCAAACATTTTTTCACCCAATCTTGATGATACTGGCAGGTAATGATCAGTTCACCAATCCCACTTGGCTCACCAAATTTTGTATTTCTAGGTTAAACCGTTCCTTTGCAGTAACAGTTTTCATGTTTAGGTTTCACTCTGTTTTCTCCTATATGGATACATGTAGTTGGAACTCTAAATCAAACACGGTTTGTGCTAGCTCTTTGAAACTTGGCACAATAATGTAGTTCCAAGTTCTATCGCTAAGGTTTGTGTCCTATTGAAGTAGCCCCAAGCAGAGACTGACAAGAATCACTTTCATTGAAAGAGGATGCCAAGCTTCCAAAAAACTACGAGTTTCAGGAAAACTCAGCAAACATTTTTTCACCCAATCTTGATGATACTTGCAGTTAATGATCAGTACACCAATCGCACTTGGCTCACCAAATTTCGTTCTTCTAGGTTAAACCGTTCGTTTGCAGTAACCGTTTTCATGTTTAGGTTTCACTCTGTTTTCTCCTATATGGATACATGTAGTTGGAACTCTAAATCAAACACGGTTTGTGCTAGCTCTTTGAAACTTGGCACAATAATGTAGTTCCAAGTTCTATCGCTAAGCTTTGTGTCCTATTGAAGTAGCCCCAAGCAGAGACTGACGAGAATCACTTACATTGAAAGGGGTTGCCAAGCTTCCAAAAAACTACGAGTTTCATGAAATCTCAGCAAACATTTCTTCACCCAATCTTGATGATACTGGCAGGAAATGATCAGTACACTAATCCCACTTGGCTCACCAAATTTCGTTCTTTTCAGTTAAATCGTTCCTTTGCAGTAACCGTTTTCATGTTTTGGTTTCACTCTGTTTTCTCCTATATGGATACATGTAGTTGGAACTCTAAATCAAACACGGTTTGTGCTAGCTCTTTGAAACTTGGCACAATAATGTAGTTCCAAGTTCTATCGCTATGGTTTGTGTCCTATTGAAGTAGCCCCAAGCAGAGACTATGAGAATCACTTTCATTGAAAGGGGTTGCCAAGTTTCCAAAAAACTTCGAGTTTCCGGAAATCTCAGCAAAACTTTTTTCACCCAATCTTGATGATACTTGCAGGTAATGATGAGTACACCAGTCCCACTTGGCTCACGAAATTTCGATCTTCTAGGTTAAAACGTTCCTTTGCAGTAACCGTTTTCATTTTTAGGTTTCACTCTGTTTTCTCCTATATGGATACATGTATTTGGAAATCTAAATCAAACACGGTTTGTGCTAGCTCTTTGAAACTTGGCACAATAATGTAGTTCCAAGTTCTATCGCTATGGTTTGTGTCCTATTGAAGTAGCCCCAAGCAGAGACTATGAGAATCACTTTCATTGAAAGGGGTTGCCAAGTTTCCAAAAAACTTCGAGTTTCCTGAAATCTCAGCAAACATTTTGTCACCCAATCTTGATGATACTTGCAGGTAATGATCAGTACACCAATCCCACTTGGCTCACCAAATTTCGTTCTTCTAGGTTAAACTGTTGCTTTGCAGTAACAGTTTTCATGTTTAGGTTTTCCTCTGTTTTCTCCTATATGGATACATGTAGTTGGAACTCTAAATCAAACACGGTTTGTGCTAGCTCTTTGAAACTTGGCACAATAATGTAGTTCCAAGTTCTATCGCTATGGTTTGTGTCCTATTGAAGTAGCCCCAAGCAGAGACTGACGAGAATCACTTTAATTGAAAGGGGTTGCCAAGCTTCCAAAAAACTACGAGTTTCAGAAAAACTCAGCAAACATTTTTTCACCCAATCTTGATGATACTTGCAGGTAATGATGAGTACACCAGTCCCTCTTGGCTCACGAAATTTCGTTCTTCTAGGTTAAACCGTTCGTTTGCAGTAACCGTTTTCATGTTTAGGTTTCACTCTTTTTTCTCCTATATAGATACATGTATTTGGAACTCTAAATCAAACACGGTTTTTGCTAGCTCTTTGAAACTTGGCACAATAATGTAGTTCCAAGTTGTATCGCTATGGTTTGTTTCTTATTGAAGTAGCCCCAAGCAGAGACTGACAAGAATCACTTTCATTGAAAGAGGTTGCCAAGCTTCCAAAAAACTACGAGTTTCAGGAATACTCAGCAAACATTTTTTCACCCAATCTTGATGATACTTGCAGGTAATGATCAGTACACCAATCCCACTTGGCTCACCAAATTTCGTTTTTCTAGGTTAAACCCTTCCTTTGCAGTAACCGTTTTCATGTTTAGGTTTCACTCTGTTTTCTCCTATATGGATACATGTAGTTGGAACTCAAAATCAAACACGGTTTGTGCTAGCTCTTTGAAACTTGGCACAATAATGTAGTTCCAAGATCTATCGCTATGGATTGTGTCCCATTGAAGTAGCCCAAGCAGAGACTGACGAGAATCACTTTCATTGAAAGGGGTTGCCAAGCTTCCAAAAAACTACGAGTTTCCGGAAATCTCAGCAAACATTTTTTCACCCAATCTTGATGATACTTGGAGGTAATGATCGGTACACCAGTCCCACTTGTCTCACCAAATTTCGTTCTTCCAGGTTAAACCGTTCCTATGCAGTAACCGTTTTCATGTTTAGGTTTCACTCTCTTTTCTCCTATATGGATACATGTAGTTGGAACTCTAAATCAAACACGGTTTCTACTAGCTCTTTGAAACTTGGCACAATAATGTAGTTCCAAGTTCTGTCCCTTTGGTTTGTGTCCTATGGAAGTAGCCCCAAGCAGAGACTGACGAGAATCACTTTCATTGAAAGGGGTTGCCAAGTTTCCAAAAAACTTCGAGTTTCCGGAAATCTCAGCAAACCTTTTTTCACCCAATCTTGATGATACTTGCAGGTAATGATGAGTACACCAGTCCCACTTGGCTCATGAAATTTCGTTCTTCTAGGTTAAACCGTTCGTTTGCAGTAACCGTTTTCATGTTTAGGTTTCACTCGGTTTTCTCCTATATGGATACATGTATTTGGAATTCTAAATCAAACACGGTTTGTGCTAGCTCTTTGAAACTTGGCACAATAATGTAGTTCCAAGTTCTATCACTAAGCTTTGTGTCCTATTGAAGTAGCCCCAAGAAGAGACTGACGAGATTCACTTTCATTGAAAGGGGTTGCCAAGCTTCCAAAAACTACGAGTTTCCTGAAAAATCAGCAAACATTTTTTCTCCCAATCTTGATGATACTGGCAGGTAATGATCAGTTCACCAATCCCACTTGGCTCACCAAATTTCGTTCTTCTAGGTTAAACCGTTCGTTTGCAGTAACCGTTTTCATGTTTAGGTTTCACTCTGTTTTCTCCTATATGGATACATGTAATTGGAACTCAAAATCAAACACGGTGTTTGCTAGCTCCTTGAAACTTGACACAATAATGAAGTTCCAAGTTCTCTCGCTATGGATTGTGTCCCATTGAAGTAGCCCAAGCAGAGACTGACAAGAATCACTTTCATTGAAAGGGGTTGCCAAGCTTCCAAAAACTACGAGTTTCCGGAAATCTCAGCAAACATTTTTTCACCCAATCTTGATGATACTTGCAGGTAATGATCAGAACACCAGTCCCACTTGGCTCACGAAATTTCGTTCTTCTAGGTAAAACCGGTCCTTTGCAGTAACCGTTTTCATGTTTAGGTTTCACTCTGTTTTCTCCTATATGGATACATGTATTTGGAACTCTAAATCAAACACGGTTTGTGCTAGCTCTTTGAAACTTGGCACAATAATGTAGTTCCAAGTTCTATCGCTAAGGTTTTTGTCCTATTGAAGTAGCCCCAAGCAGAGTCTGACGAGAACCACTTTCATTGAAAGGCGTTGCCAAGCTTCCAAAAAACTACGAGTTTCCTGAAATCTCAGCAAACATTTTTTCACCCAATCTTGATGATACTTGCAGGTAATGATCAGTTCACCAACCCCACTTGGCTCACCAAATTTCGTTCTTCTAGGTTAAACCGTTCCTTTGCAGTAACAGTTTTCATGTTTAGGTTTTACTCTGTTTTCTCATATATGGACACATGTATTTGGAACTCTAAATCAAACACGGTTTGTGCTAGCTCTTTGAAACTGGGGACAATAATATAGTTCCAAGTTCTATCGCCATAATTTGTGTCCTATTGAAGTAGCCCCAAGCAGAGACTGACGAGAATCACTTTCATTGAAAGACGTTGCCAAGCTTCCAAAAAACTACGAGTTTCCGGAAAACTCAGCAAACATTTTTTCACCCAATCTTGATGATACCTGCAGGTAATGATGAGTACACCAGTCCCACTTGGCTGACCAAATTTCGTTCTTCTAGGTTAAACCATTCCTTTGCAGTAACCGTTTTCATGTTTAGGTTTCACTCTGTTTTCTCCTATATGGATACATGTAGTTGGAACTCTAAATCAAACACGGTTTGTGCTAGCTCTTTGAAACTTGGCACAATAATGTAGTTCCAAGTTCTATCGATATGGTTTGTGTCCTATGGAAGTAGCCCCAAGCAGAGACTGACGAGAATCACTTTCATTGAAAGGGATTGCCAAGTTTCCAAAAAACTTCGAGTTTCCGGAAATCTCAGCAAATATTTTTTCACCCAATCTTGATGATACTTACAGGTAATGATCGGTACACCAGTCCCACTAGGCTCATGAAATTTCGTTCTTCTAGGTTAAACCGTTCGATTGCAGTAACCGTTTTCATGTTTAGGTTTCACTCTGTTTTCTCCTCTATGGATACATGTATTTGGAACTCTAAAACAAACAAGGTTTGTGCTAGCTCTTTGAAACTTGGCACAATAATGAAGTTCCATGTTCTATCGCTATGGATTGTGTCCCATTGAACTAGCCCAAGCAGAGTCTGACGAGAATAACTTTCATTTAAAGGGGTTGCCAAGCTTCTAAAAAACTAGGAGTTTCCTGAAATCTCGGCAAACATTAATGAAGTTCCAAGTTCTATCGATATGGATTGTGTCCCATTGAAGTAGCCCAAGCAAAGACTGACGAGAATCACTTTCATTGAAAGGGGTTGCCAAGCTTTCAAAAACTACGAGTTTCCGGAAATCTCAGCAAACATTTTTTCACCCAATCTTGATGATACTTGCAGGTAATGATCAGAACAGCAGTCCCACTTGGCTCACGAAATTTCGTTCTTCTAGGTAAAACCGGTCCTTTGCAGTAACGGTTTTCATGTTTAGGTTTCACTCTGTTTTCTCCTATATTGATACATGTATTTGGAACTCTAAATCAAACACGATTTGTGCTAGCTCTTTGAAACTTGGCACAATAATGTAGTTCCAAGTTCAATCGCTTAGGTTTGTGTCCTATTGAAGTAGCCCCAAGCAGAGTCTGACGAGAACCACTTTCATTGAAAGGGGTTGCCAAGCTTATAAAAAACTACGAGTTTCCTGAAATCTCAGCAAACATTTTTTCACCCAATCTTGATGATACTGGCAGGTAATGATCAGTTCCCCAATCCCACTCTGCTCACCAAATTTCGTTCTTCTAGGTTAAACCGTTCGTTTGCAGTAACCGTTTTCATGTTTAGGTTTCACTCTGTTTTCTCTTATATGGATACATGTATTTGGAACTCAAAATCAAACACGGTTTGTGCTAGCTCTTTGAAACTTGGCACAATAATGAACTTCCAAGTTCTATCGCTATGGATTGTGTCCCATTGAAGTAGCCCAAGCAGAGTCTGACAAGAATCACTTTCATTGAAAGGGGTTGCCAAGCTTCCAAAAACTACGAGTTTCCGGAAATCTCAGCAAACATTTTTTCACCCAATCTTGATGATACTTGCAGGTAATGATCAGAACACCAGTCCCACTTGGCTAACGAAATTTCGTTCTTCTAGGTAAAACCGGTCCTTTGCAGTAACCGTTTTCATGTTTAGGTTTCACTCTGTTTTCTCCTGTATGGATACATGTATTTGGAACTCTAAATCAAACACGGTTTGTGCTAGCTCTTTGAAACTTGGCACAATAATGTAGTTCCAAGTTCTATCGCTAAGGTTTGTGTCCTATTGAAGTAGCCCCAAGCAGAGTCTGACGAGAACCACTTTCATTCAAAGGGGTTTCCAAGCTTCCAAAAAACTACGAGTTTCCTGAAATCTCAGCAAACATTTTTTCACCCAATCTTGATGATGCTTGCAGGTAATGATCAGTTCACCAATCCCACTTGGCTCACCAAATTTCGTTCTTCTAGGTTAAACCGTTCCTTTGCAGTAACAGTTTTCATGTTTAGGTTTTCCTCTGTTTTCTCCTATATGGATACATGTAGTTGGAACTCTAAATCAAACACGGTGTTTGCTAGCTCTTTGAAACTTGGCACAATAATGTAGTTCCAAGTTCTATCGCTATGGTTTGTGTCCTATTGAAGTAGCCCCACGCAGAGACTGACAAGAATCACTTTCACTGAAAGGGGTTGCCAAGCTTCCAAAAACTAAGAGTTTCCTGAAATCTCAGCAAACATTTTTTCACCCAATCTTGATGATACTGGCAGGTAATGATCAGTTTTCCAATCCCACTTGGCTCACCAAATTTCGTTCTTCTAGGTTAAACCGTTCCTTTGCAGAAACCGTTTTCATGTTTAGGTTTCACTCTGTTTTCTCGTATATGGATACATGTATTTGGAATTCTAAATCAAACACGGTTTGTGCTAGCTCTTTGAAACTTGGCACAATAATGTAGTTCCAAGGTCTATCGCTAAGGTTTGTGTCCTATTGAAGTAGCCCCAAGCAGAGTCTGACGAGAACCACTTTCATACAAAGGGGTTGCCAAGCTTCCAAAAAACTACGAGTTTCCTGAAATCTCAGCAAACATTTTTTCACCCAATCTTGATGATTCTTGCAGTTAATGATCAGTACACCAATCCCACTTGGCTCACGAAATTTCGTTCTTCTAGGTTAAACCGTTCGTTTGCAGTAACCGTTTTCATGTTTAGGTTTCACTCTGTTTTCTCCTATATGGATACATGTATTTGGAACTCTAAATCAAACACGGTTTGCGCTAGCTCTTTGAAACGTGGCACAATAATGTAGTTCCAAGTTCTATCGCTAAGGTTTGTGTCCTATTGAAGTAGCCCCAAGCAGAGTCTCACGAGAACCACTTTCATTCAAAGGGGTTGCCAAGCTTCCAAAAAACTACGAGTTTCCTGAAATCACAGCAAATATGTTTTCACCCAATCGTGATGATCCTTGCAGGTAATGATCAGTTCACCAATCCCACTTGGCTCACCAAATTTCGTTCTTCTAGGTTAAACCGTTCCATTGCAGTAACCGTTTTCATGTTTAGGTTTCACTCTGCTTTCTCCTATATGGATACATGTATTTGGAACTCTAAATCAAACACGGTTTGTGCTAGCTCTTTGAAACTTGGCACAATAATGAAGTTCCAAGTTCTATCGCTATGGATTGTGTCCCATTGAAGTAGCCCAAGCAGAGACTGACGAGAATCACTGTCATTGAAAGGGGTTGCAAAGTTTCCAAAAAACTTCGAGTTTCCGGATCTCAGCAAACCTTTTTTCACCCAATCTTGATGATACTTGCAGGTAATGATGAGTACACCAGTCCCACTTGGCTCATCAAATTTCATTCTTCTAGGTTAAACCATTCCTTTGCAGTAACCGTTTTCATGTTTAGGTTTCACTCTGTTTTCTCCTATATGGATACATGTAGTTGGAACTCTAAATCAAACACGGTGTTTGCTAGCTCTTTGAAACTTGGCACAATAATGTAGTTCCAAGTTCTATCGCTATGGTTTGTGTCCTATTGAAGTAGCCCCACGCAGAGACTGACAAGAATCACTTTCACTGAAAGGGGTTGCCAAGCTTCCAAAAACTAAGAGTTTCCTGAAATCTCAGCAAACATTTTTTCACCCAATCTTGATGATACTGGCAGGTAATGATCAGTTTTCCATTCCCACTTGGCTCACCAAATTTCGTTCTTCTAGGTTAAACCGTTCCTTTGCAGAATCCGTTTTCATGTTTAGGTTTCACTCTGTTTTCTCGTATATGGATACATGTATTTGGAATTCTAAATCAAACACGGTTTGTGCTAGCTCTTTGAAACTTGGCACAATAATGTAGTTCCAAGGTCTATCGCTAAGGTTTGTGTCCTATTGAAGTAGCCCCAAGCAGAGTCTGACGAGAACCACTTTCATTCAAAGGGGTTGCCAAGCTTCCAAAAAACTACGAGTTTCCTGAAATCTCAGCAAACATTTTTTCACCCAATCTTGATGATACTTGCAGTTAATGATCAGTACACCAATCCCACTTGGCTCACGAAATTTCGTTCTTCTAGGTTAAACCGTTCGTTTGCAGTAACCGTTTTCATGTTTAGGTTTCACTCTGTTTTCTCCTATATGGATACATGTATTTGGAACTCTAAATCAAACACGGTTTGCGCTAGCTCTTTGAAACGTGGCACAATAATGTAGTTCCAAGTTCTATCGCTAAGGTTTGTGTCCTATTGAAGTAGCCCCAAGCAGAGTCTCACGAGAACCACTTTCATTCAAAGGGGTTGCCAAGCTTCCAAAAAACTACGAGTTTCCTGAAATCACAGCAAATATGTTTTCACCCAATCGTGATGATCCTTGCAGGTAATGATCAGTTCACCAATCCCACTTGGCTCACCAAATTTCGTTCTTCTAGGTTAAACCGTTCGATTGCAGTAACCGTTTTCATGTTTAGGTTTCTCTCTGCTTTCTCCTATATGGATACATGTATTTGGAACTCTAAATCAAACACGGTTTGTGCTAGCTCTTTGAAACTTGGCACAATAATGAAGTTCCAAGTTCTATCGCTATGGATTGTGTCCCATTGAAGTAGCCCAAGCAGAGACTGACGAGAATCACTGTCATTGAAAGGGGTTGCAAAGTTTCCAAAAAACTTCGAGTTTCCGGATCTCAGCAAACCTTTTTTCACCCAACCTTGATGATACTTGCAGGTAATGATGAGTACACCAGTCCCACTTGGCTCACCAAATCTCGTTCTTCTAGGTTAAACCGTTCGTTTGCAGGAACCGTTTTCATGTTTAGGTTTCACTCTATTTTCTCCTATATGGATACATGTATTTGAAACTCTAAATCAAATACGGTTTGTGCTATCTCTTTGAAACTTGGCACAATAATGTAGTTCCAAGTTCTATCGCTAAGGTTTGTGTCCTATTGAAGTAGCCCCAAGCAGAATCTGACGAGAACCACTTTCATTCAAAGGGGTTGCCAAGCTTCCAAAAAACTTCGCGTTTCCGGAAATATCAGCAAACATTTTTTCACCCAATCTTGATGATACTTGCAGGTAATGATCAGTACACCAATCCCCCTTGGCTCACCAAATTTCGTTCTTCTAGGTTAAACCGTTCCTTTGCAGTAACAGTTTTCATGTTTAGGTTTTACTCTGTTTTCTCCTATATGGATACATGTAGTTGGAACTCTAAATCATACACGGTTTGTGCTAGCTCTTTGAAACTTGGCACAATAATGTAGTTCCAAGTTCTATCGCTAAGGTTAGTGTCCTATTGAAGTAGCCCCAAGCAGAGTCTGACGAGAACCACTTTCATTGAAAGGGGTTGGCAAGTTTCCAAAAAACTTGGAGTTTCCGATAATCTCAGCAAACATTTTTTCACCCAATCTTGATGATACTTGCAGGTAATGATGAGTACACCAGTCCCTCTTGGCTCACGAAATTTCGTTCTTCTAGGTTAAACCGTTCGTTTGCAGTAACCGTTTTCATGTTTAGGTTTCACTCTTTTTTCTCCTATATAGATACATGTATTTGGAACTCTAAATCAAACACGGTTTTTGCTAGCTCTTTGAAACTTGGCACAATAATGTAGTTCCAAGTTGTATCGCTATGGTTTGTTTCTTATTGAAGTAGCCCCAAGCAGAGACTGACAAGAATCACTTTCATTGAAAGAGGTTGCCAAGCTTCCAAAAAACTACGAGTTTCAGGAATACTCAGCAAACATTTTTTCACCCAATCTTGATGATACTTGCAGGTAATGATCAGTACACCAATCCCACTTGGCTCACCAAATTTCGTTCTTCTAGGTTAAACCGTTCGTTTGCAGTAACCGTTTTCATGTTTAGGTTTCACTCTGTTTTCTCCTATATGGATACATGTAGTTGGAACTCAAAATCAAACACGGTTTGTGCTAGCTCTTAGAAACTTGGCACAATAATGTAGTTCCAAGATCTATCGCTATGGATTGTGTCCCATTGAAGTAGCCCAAGCAGAGACTGACGAGAATCACTTTCATTGAAAGGGGTTGCCAAGCTTCCAAAAAAGTAAGAGTTTCCGGAAATCTCAGCAAACATTTTTTCACCCAATCTTGATGATACTTGAGGTAATGATCGGTACACCAGTCCCACTTGGCTCACCAAATTTCGTTCTTCCAGGTTAAACCGTTCCTATGCAGTAACCGTTTTCATGTTTAGGTTTCACTCTCTTTTCTCCTATATAGATACATGTATTTGGAACTCTAAATCAAACACGGTTTCTACTAGCTCTTTGAAACTTGGCACAATAATGTAGTTCCAAGTTATGTCCCTTTGGTTTGTGTCCTATGGAAGTAGCCCCAAGCAGAAACTGACGAGAATCACTTTCATTGAAAGGGGTTGCCAAGTTTCCAAAAAACTTCGAGTTTCCGGAAATCTCAGCAAACCTTTTTTCACCCAATCTTGATGATACTTGCAGGTAATGATGAGTACACCAGTCCCACTTGGCTCATGAAATTTCGTTCTTCTAGGTTAAACCGTTCCTATGCAGTAACCGTTTTCATGTTAAAGTTTCACTCTCTTTTCTCCTATATGGATACATGTAATTTGAACTCTAAATCAAACATGGTTTGTGCTAGCTCTTTGAAACTTGGCACAATAATGTAGTTCCAAGTTCTATCGCTATGGTTTGTGTCCTATGGAAGTATCCCCAAGCAGAGACTGACGAAAATCACTTTCATTGAAAGGGGTTGCCAAGTTTCCAAAAAACTTCGAGTTTCCGGATATCTCAGCAAACATTTTTTCACCCAATCTTGATGATACTTGCAGGTAATGATGAGTACACCACTCCCACTTGGCTCACGAAATTTCGTTCTTCTAGGTTAAACCGTTCGATTGCAGTAACCGTTTTCATGTTTAGGTTTCACTCTGTATTCTCCTATATGGATAGATGTATTTGGAACTCTAAATCAAACGCGGTTTGTGCTAGCTCTTTGAAACTTGGCACAATAATGTAGTTCCAAGTTCTATCGCTAAGGTTTGTGTCCTGTTGAAGTAGCCCCAAGCAGAGTCTGACGAGAACCACTTTCATTCAAAGGGGTTGCCAAGCTTCCAAAAAACTACGAGTTTCCTGAAATCTCAGCAAACATTTTTTCACCCAATCTTGATGATACTTGCAGGTAATGATCAGTACACCAATCCCACTTGGCTCACCAAATTTCGTTCTTCTAGGTTAAACCGTTCCTTTGCAGTAACCGTTTTCATGTTTAGGTTTCATGCTGTTTTCTCCTATATGGATACATGTAGTTGGAACTCTAAATGAAACACGGTGTGTGCTAGCTCTTTGAAACTTGGCACAATAATGTAGTTCCAAGTTCTATCGCTAAGGTTTGTGTCCTATTGAAGTAGCCCCAAGCAGAGTCTGACGAGAACCACTTTCATTCAAAGGGGTTGCCAAGCTTCCAAAAAACTACTAGTTTCCTGAAATCTCAGCAAACATTTTTTCACCCAATCTTGATGATACTGGCACGTAATGATCAGTTCACCAATCCCACTTGGCTCACCAAATTTCGTTCTTCTAGGTTAAACCGTTCCTTTGCAGTAACCGTTTTCATGTTTAGGTTTCACTCTGTTTTCTCCTATATGGATACATGTATTTGGAACTCTAAATCAAACACGGTTTGTGCTAGCTCTTTGAAACTTGGCACAATAATGTAGTTCCAAGTTCTATCACTAAGGTTTGTGTCCTATTGAAGTAGCCCCAAGCAGATTCTGACGAGAACCACTTTCATTCAAAAGGGTTGCCAAGCTTCCAAAAACTACGAGTTTCCTGAAATCTCAGCAAAGATTTTTTCACCCAATCTTGATGATACTTGCAGGTAATGATCAGTTCACCATTCCCACTTGGCTCACCAAATTTCGTTCTTCTAGGTTAAACCGTTCCTTTGCAGTAACAGTTTTCATGTTTAGGTTTTACTCTGTTTTCTCCTATATGGATACATGTATTTGGAACTCAAAATCAAACACGGTTTGTGCTAGCTCTTTGAAAATTGGCACAATAATGAAGTTCCAAGTTCTATCGCTATGGATTGTGTCCCATTGAAGTAGCCCAAGCAGAGACTGACCAGAATCACTTTCATTGAAAGGGGTTACCAAGTTTCCAAAAACTTCGAGTTTCCGGAAATCTCAGCAAACATTTTTTCACCCAATCTAGATGATACTTGCAGGTAATGATGAGTACACCAGTCCCACTTGGCTCACCAAATTTCGTTCTTCTAGGTTAAACCGTTCGTTTGCAGTAACCGTTTTAATGTTTAGGTTTCACTCTGTTTTCTCCTATATGGATACATGTATTTGAAACACTAAATCAAACGCGGTTTGTGCTAGCTCTTTGAAACTTGGCACAATAATGTAGTTCCAAGTTCTATCGCTAAAGCTTCTGTCCTATTGAATTAGCCCCAAGCAGATTCTGACGAGAACCACTTTCATTCAAAAGGGTTGCCAAGCTTCCAAAAACTACGAGTTTCCTGAAATCTCAGCAAACATTTTTTCACCCAATCTTGATGGTACTGGCAGGTAATGATCAGTACACCAATCCCACTTGGCTCACCAAATTTCGTTCTTCTAGGTTAAACCGTTCCTTTGCAGTAACAGTTTTCATGTTTAGGTTTTACTCTGTTTTCTCCTATATGGATACATGTAGTTGGAACTCTAAATCAAACACGGTTTGTGCTAGCTCTTTGAAGCTTGGCACAATAATGTAGTTCAAAGTTCTATCGCTATGGTTTGTGTCCTATTGAAGTAGCCCCAAGCAGAGACTGACAAGAATCACTTTCATTGAAAGGGGTTGCCAAGCTTCCAAAAACTACGAGTTTCCGGAAATCTCAGCAAACATTTTTTCACCCAATCTTGATGATACTTGCAGGTAATGATCAGAACACCAGTCCCACTTGGCTCACGAAATTTCGTTCTTCTAGGTAAAACCGGTCCTTTGCAGTAACCGTTTTCATGTTTACGTTTCACTCTGTTTTCTCCTATATTGATACATGTATTTGGAACTCTAAATCAAACACGATTTGTGCTAGCTCTTTGAAACTTGGCACAATAATGTAGTTCCAAGTTCAATCGCTTAGATTTGTGTCCTATTGAAGTAGCCCCAAGCAGAGTCTGACGAGAATCACTTTCATTGAAAGGGGTTGCCAAGCTTCCAAAAAACTACGAGTTTCCTGAAATCTCAGCAAACCTTTTTTCACCCAATCTTGATGATACTTGCAGGTAATGATCAGTTCACCAATCCCACTTGGCTCACCAAATTTCGTTCTTCTAGGTTAAACCGTTCCTTTGCAGTAACAGTTTTCATGTTTAGGTTTTACTCTGTTTTCTCCTATATGGATACATGTATTTGGAACTCAAAATCAAACACGGTTTTTGCTAGCTCTTTGAAACTTGGCACAATAATGAACTTCCAAGTTCTATTGCTATGGATTGTGTCCCATTGAAGTAGCCCAAGCAGAGTCTGACAAGAATCACTTTCATTGAAAGGGGTTGCCAAGCTTCCAAAAACTACGAGTTTCCTGAAATCTCAGCAAACATTTTTCACCGAATCTTGATGATACTGGCAGGTAATGATCAGTTCACCAATCCCACTTGGCTCACCAAATTTCGTTCTTCTAGGTTAAACCGTTCCTTTGCAGTAACCGTTTTCATGTTTAGGTTTCACTCTGTTTTCTCCTATATGGATACATGTATTTGGAACTCTAAATCAAACACGGTTTGTGCTAGCTCTTTGAAACTTGGCACAATAATGTAGTTCCAAATTCTATCGCTAAGGTTTGTGTCCTATTGAAGTAGCCCCAAGCAGAGTCTGAAGAGAACCACTTTCATTCAAAGGGGTTGCCAAGCTTCCAAAAAACTACGAGTTTCCTGAAATCTCAGCAAACATTTTTTCACCCAATCTTGATGATACTTGCAGGTAATGATCAGTACACCAATCCCACTTGGCTCACCAAATTTCGTTCTTCTAGGTTAAACCGTTCCTTTGCAGTAACAGTTTTCATGTTTAGGTTTTACTCTGTTTTCTCCTATATGGATACATGTAGTTGGAACTCAAAATCAAACACGGTTTGTGCTAGCTCTTTGAAAATTGGCACAATAATGAACTTCCAAGTTCTATCGCTATGGATTGTTTCCCATTGAAGTAGTCCAAGCAGAGACTGACAAGAATCACTTTCATTGAAAGGGGTTGCCAAGCTTCCAAAAACTACGAGTTTCCTGAAATCTCAGCAAACATTTTTTCACCCAATCCTGATGATACTGGCAGGTAATGATGAGTACACCAGTCCCACTTAGCTCACCAAATTTCATTCTTCTATGTTAAACCGTTCATTTGCAGGAACCGTTTTCATGTTTAGGTTTCACTCTGTTTTCTCCTATATGGATACATGTAGTTGGAACTCAAAATCAAACACGGTGTTTGCTAGCTCTTTGAAAGTTGGCACAATAATGAAGTTCCAAGTTCTATCGCTATGGATTGTGTCCCATTGAAGTAGCCCAAGCAGAGACTGACGAGAATCACTTTCATTCAAAGGGGTTGCCAAGTTTCCAAAAAATTTCGAGTTTCCGGAAATCTCAGCAAACCTTTTTTCACCCAATCTTGATGATACTTGCAGGTAATGATGAGTACACCAGTCCCACTTGGCTCACCAAATTTCGTTCTTCTAGGTTAAACCGTTCCTATGCAGTAAACGTTTCCATGTTAAGGTTTCACTCTCTTTCCTCCTATATGGATACATGTATTTGGAACTCTAAATCAAACACGGTTTGTGCTAGCTCTTTGAAACTTGGCACAATAATGTAGTTCCAAGTTCTATCGCTAAGGTTTGTGTCCTATTGAAGTAGCCCCAAGCAGAGACTGACAAGATTCACTTTCATTGAAAGGGGTTGCCAAGCTTCCAAAAACTACGAGTTTCCTGAAATCTCAGCAAACATTTTTTCACCGAATCTTGATGATACTGGCAGGTAATGATCAGTTCACCAATCCAACTTGGCTCACCAAATTTCGTTCTTCTAGGTTAAACCGTTCCTTTGCAGTAACCGTTTTCATGTTTAGGTTTCACTCTGTTTTCTCCTATATGGATACATGTATTTGGAACTCTAACTCAAACATGGTTTGTGCTAGCTCTTTGAAACTTGGCACAATAATGTAGTTCCAAGTTCTATCGCTAAGGTTTGTGTCCTATTGAAGTAGCCCCAAGCAGAGTCTGAGGAGAACCACTTTCATTCAAAGGGGTTGCCAAGCTTCCAAAAAACTACGAGTTTCCTGAAATCTCAGCAAACATTTTTTCACCCAATCTTGATGATACTTGCAGGTAATGATCAGTTCACCATTCCCACTTGGCTCACCAAATTTTGTATTTCTAGGTTAAACCGTTCCTTTGCAGTAACAGTTTTCATGTTTAGGTTTCACTGTTTTCTCCTATATGGATACATGTATTTGGAACTCAAAATCAAACACGGTGTTTGCTAGCTCCTTGAAACTTGACACAATAATGAAGTTCCAAGTTCTCTCGCTATGGATTGTGTCCCATTGAAGTAGCCCAAGCAGAGACTGACAAGAATCACTTTCATTGAAAGGGGTTGCCAAGATTCCAAAAACTACGAGTTTCCGGAAATCTCAGCAAACATTTTTTCACCCAATCTTGATGATACATGCAGGTAATGATCAGAACACCAGTCCCACTTGGCTCACGAAATTTCGTTCTTCTAGGTAAAACCGGTCCTTTGCAGTAACCGTTTTCTTGTTTAGGTTTCACTCTGTTTTCTCCTATATTGATGCATGTATTTGGAACTCTAAATCAAACACGATTTGTGCTAGCTCTTTGCAACTTGGCACAATAATGTAGTTCCAAGTTCAATCGCTTAGGTTTGTGTCCTATTGAAGTAGCCCCAAGCAGAGTCTGAGGAGAACCACTTTCATTCAAAGGGGTTGCCAAGCTTCCAAAAAACTACGAGTTTCCTGAAATCTCAGCAAACATTTTTTCACCCAATCTTGATGATACTTGCAGGTAATGATGAGTACACCAATCCCACTTGGCTCACCAAATTTCGTTCTTCTAGGTTAAACCGTTCCTTTGCAGTAACCGTTTTCATGTTTAGGTTTCATGCTGTTTTCTCCTATATGGATACATGTAGTTGGAACTCTAAATGAAACACGGTGTGTGCTAGCTCTTTGAAACTTGGCACAATAATGTAGTTCCAAGTTCTATCGCTAAGGTTTGTGTCCTATTGAAGTAGCCCCAAGCAGAGTCTGACGAGAACCACTTTCATTCAAAGGGGTTGCCAAGCTTCCAAAAAAACTACTAGTTTCCTGAAATCTCAGCAAACATTTTTTCAACCAATCTTGATGATACTGGCACGTAATGATCAGTTCACCAATCCCACTTGGCTCACCAAATTTCGTTCTTCTAGGTTAAACCGTTCCTTTGCAGTAAACAGTTTTCATGTTTAGGTTTCACTCTGTTTTCTCCTATATGGATATATGTATTTGGAACTCTAATCAAACACGGTTTGTGCTAGCTCTTTGAATCTTGGCACAATAATGTAGTTCCAAGTTCTATCACTAAGGTTTGTGTCCTATTGAAGTAGCCCCAAGCAGAGTCTGACGAGAACCACTTTCATTCAAAGGGGTTGCCAAGCTTCCAAAAACTACGAGTTTCCTGAAATCTCAGCAAACATTTTTTCACCCAATCTTGATGATACTTGCAGGTAATGATCAGTTCACCATTCCCACTTGGCTCACCAAATTTCGTTCTTCTAGGTTAAACCGTTCCTTTGCAGTAACAGTTTTCATGTTTAGGTTTTACTCTGTTTTCTCCTATATGGATACATGTATTTGGAACTCAAAATCAAACACGTTTGTGCTAGCTCTTTGAAAATTGGCACAATAATGAAGTTCCAAGTTCTATCGCTATGGATTGTGTCCCATTGAAGTAGCCCAAGCAGAGACTGACCAGAATCACTTTCATTGAAAGGGGTTACCAAGTTTCCAAAAAACTTCGAGTTTCCGGAAATCTCAGCAAACATTTTTTCACACAAAACTGGATGATACTTGCAGGTAATGATGATTACACCAGTCCCATTTGCTCACCTAATTTCGTTCTTCTAGGTTAAACCGTTCGTTTGCAGTAACCGTTTTCATGTTTAGGTTTCACTCTGTTTTCTCCTATATGGATACATGTATTTGAAACACTAAATCAAACGCGGTTTGTGCTAGCTCTTTGAAACTTGGCACAATAATGTAGTTCCAAGTTCTATCGCTAAAAGCTTGTGTCCTATTGAATTAGCCCCAAGCAGAGTCTGACGAGAACCACTTTGATTCAAAGGGGTTTCCAAGCTTCCAAAAAAACGAGGAGTTTCCTGAAATCTCAGCAAACATTTTTTCACCCAATCTTGATGGTACTGGCAGGTAATGATCAGTACACCAATCCCACTTGGCTCACCAAATTTCGTTCTTCTAGGTTAAACCGTTCCTTTGCAGTAACAGTTTTCATGTTTAGGTTTTACTCTGTTTTCTCCTATATGGATACATGTAGTTGGAACTCTAAATCAAACACGGGTTGTGCTAGCTCTTTGAAGCTTGGCACAATAATGTAGTTCCAAGTTCTATCGCTATGGTTTTTGTCCTATTGAAGTAGCCCAAAGCAGAGACTGACGAGAATCAATTTCATTGAAAGGGGTTGCCAAGCTTCCAAAAAACTACGAGTTTCCGGAAAACTCAGCAAACATTTTTTCACCCAATCTTGATGATACCTGCAGGTAATGATGAGTACACCAGTCCCACTTGGCTGACCAAATTTCGTTCTTCTAGGTTAACCCATTCCTTTGCAGTAACCGTTTTCATGTTTAGGTTTCACTCTGTTTTCTCCTATATGGATACATGTAGTTGGAACTCTAAATCAAATACGGTTTGTGCTAGCTCTTTGAAACTTGGCACAATAATGTAGTTCCAAGTTCTATCGATATGGTTTGTGTCCTATGGAAGTAGCCCCAAGCAGAGACTGACGAGAATCACTTTCATTGAAAGGGGTTGCCAAGTTCCAAAAAACTACAAGTTTCCGGAAATCTCAGCAAATATTTTTTCACCCAATCTTGATGATACTTGCAGGTAAGTATCAGTACACCAGTCCCACTAGGCTCACTAAATTTCGTTCTTCTAGGTTAAACCGTTCGATTGCAGTAACCGTTTTCATGTTTAGGTTTCACTCTGTTTTCTCCTATATGTATACATGTATTTGGAACTCTAAAACAAACACGGTTTGTGCTAGCTCTTTGAAACTTGGCACAATAATGAAGTTCCATGTTCTATCGCTATGGATTGTGTCCCATTGAAGTAGCCCAAGCAGAGTCTGACGAGAATCACTTTCATTGAAAGGGGTTGCCAAGCTTCTAAAAACCTAGGAGTTTCCTGAAATCTCAGCAAACATTTTTTCACCCAATCTTGATGATACTTGCAGTTAATGATCAGTAGAGCAGTCCCACTTGGCTCACCAAATTTTCGTTCTTCTAGGTTAAACCGTTCCTATGCAGTAACCGTTTCCATGTTTAGGTTTCTCTGTTTTCTCCTATATGGATACATGTATTCGGAACTCTAAATCAAACACGGTTTGTGCTAGCTCTTTGAAACTTGGCACAATAATGTAGTTCCAAGTTCTATCGCTAAGGTTTGTGTCCGATTGAAGTAGCCCCAAGCAGACTGACGAGAATCACTTTCATTGAAAGGGGTTGCCAAGCTTCCAAAAAACTACGAGTTTCCTGAAATCTCAGCAAACACTTTTTCACACAATCTTGATGATTCTTGCAGGTAATGATCAGTACACAAATCCCACTTAGCTCACCAAATTTCGTTCTTCTAGGTTAAACCGTTCCTTTACAGTAACCTTTGTTATGTTTAGGTTTCACTCTGTTTTCTCCTATATGGATGCATGTAGTTGGAACTCTAAATCAAACACGGTTTGTGCTAGCTCTTTGAAACTTGGCACAATAATGTAGTTCCAAATTCTATCGCTATGGTTTGTGTCCTACTGAAGTAGCCCCAAGCAGAGACTGACTAGAACCACTTTCATTGAAAGTGGTTGCCAAGCTTCCAAAAACTACGAGTTTCCTGAAATCTCAGCAAACATTTTTCACCCAATCTTGATGATACTTGCAGGTAATGATCAGTTCACCAATCCCACTTGGCTCACCAAATTTCGTTCTTCTAGGTTAAACCGTTCCTTTGCAGGAACCGTTTTCATGCTTAGGATTCACTCTGTTTTCTCCTATATGTATACATGTAGTTGGAACTCTAAATCACACACGGTTTATGCTAGCTCTTTGAAACTTGGCACAATAATATAGTTCCAAGTTCTATCGCTATGTTTTGTGTCCTATGGAAGTAGCCCAAGCAGAGACTGACGAGAATCACATTCATTGAAAGGGGTTGCCAAGCTTCCAAAAACTATGAGTTTCCTGAAATCTCAGCAGACATTTTTTCACCCAATCTTGATGATACTTGCAGTTAATGATCAGTACAACAGTCCCACTTGGCTCACCAAATTTCGTTCTTCTAGGTATAAACCGTTCCTATGCAGTAACCGTTTTCATGTAAAGGGTCACTCTGTTTTCTCCTATATGGATACATGTATTTCGAACTCTAAATCAAACACGGTTTGTGCTAGCTCTTTGAAACTTGGCACAATAATGCAGTTGCAAGTTCTATCACTATGGTTTGTGTCCTATTGAAGTAGCCCAAGCAGAGACTGACGAGAATCAGTTTCATTGAAAGGGGTTCCCAAGGTTCCAAAAAACTACGAGTTTCCTGAAATCTCAGCAAACATTTTTTAACCCAATCTTGATGATACTTTCAGGTAATGATAAGTACACCAAACCCACTTGGCTCACCAAATTTCGTTCTTCTAGGTTAAACCGTTCCTTTGCAGTAACCGTTTTCATGTTTAGGTTTCACTCTCTTTTCTCCTATATGGATACATGTAGTAGGAACTCTAAATCAAACACGGTTTGTGTTAGCTCTTTGAAACTTGGCACAATAATGTAGTTCCAAGTTCTATCACTATGGTTTTTGTCCTATTGAAGTAGCCCCAAGCAGAGACTGACGGAATCTCTTTCATTGCAAGGGGTTGCCAAGCTTCAAAAAACTACGAGTTTCCGGAAAACTCAGCAAACATTTTTTCACCCAATCTTGATGATACTTGCAGGAAAGGATGAGTACACCAGTCCCACTAGGCTCCGGAAATTTCGTTCTTCTACGTTAAAACGTTCCTATGCAGTAACCGTTTTCATGTTAAAGTTCACTCTCTTTTCTCCTATATGGATACATGTATTTGGAACTATAAATCAAACGCGGTTTGTGCTAGCTCTTTGAAACTTGGCACAATAATGTAGTTCCAAGTTCTATCGCTAAGGTTTGTGTCCTATTGAAGTAGCCCCAAGCAGAGTCTGACGAGAACCACTTTCATTTAAAGGGTTGCCAAGCTTCCAAAAAACTACGAGTTTCCTGAAATCTCAGCAAACATTTTTCACCCAATCTTGATGATACTTGCAGGTAATGATCAGTACACCAATCCCACTTGGCTCACCAAATTTCGTTCTTCTAGGTTAAACCGTTCCTTTGCAGTAACCGTTTTCATGTTTAGGTTTCATGCTGTTTTCTCCTATATGGATACATGTAGTTGGAACTCTAAATGAAACACGGTGTGTGCTAGCTCTTTGAAACTTGGCACAATAACGTAGTTCCAAGTTCTATCGCTAAGGTTTATGTCCTATTGAAGTAGCCCCAAGCAGAGTCTGACGAGAACCACTTTCATTCAAAGGGGTTGCCAAGCTTCCAAAAAAACTACTAGTTTCCTGAAATCTCAGCAAACATTTTTTCACCCAATCTTGATGATACTGGCACGTAATGATCAGTTCACCAATCCCACTTGGCTCACCAAATTTCGTTCTTCTAGGTTAAACCGTTCCTTTGCAGTAACCGTTTTCATGTTTAGGTTTCACTCTGTTTTCTCCTATATGGATACATATATTTGGAACTCAAAATCAAACACGGTGTTTGCTAGCTCTTTGAAACTTGGCACAATAATGAAGTTCCAAGTTCTATCACAATGGATTGTGTCCCATTGAAGTAGGCCAAGCAGAGACGGACGAGAATCACTTTCATTGAAAGGGGTTGCCAAGCTTCCAAAAACTACGAGTTTCCGGAAATCTCAGCAAACATTTTTTCACCCAATCTTGATGATACTTGCAGGTAATGATGAGTACACCAGTCCCACTTGGTTCACGAAATTTCGTTCTTCTAGGTTAAACCGTTCCTTTGCAGGAACCGTTTTCATGTTTAGTTTTCACTCTGTTTTCTCCTATATGGATACATGTATTTGGTACTCTAAATCAAACACGGTTTGTGCTACCTCTTTGTAACTTGGCAAAATAATGTAGTTCCAATTTCTATCGCTATGGTTTGTGTCCTATTGAAGTAGCCCCAAGCAGAGACTGACAAGAATCACTTTCATTGAAAGGGGTTGCCAAGCTTCCAAAAACTACGAGTTTCCTGAAATCTCAACAAACATTTTTTCACCCAATCTTGATGATACTGGCAGGTATTGATCAGTTCACCTATCCCCACTTGGCTCACCAAATTTCGTTTTTGTAGGTTAAACCGTTCCTTTGCAGTAAAGGTTTTCATGTTTAGGTTTCACTCTGTTTTCTCCTATATGGATGCATGTATTTGGAACTCTAAATCAAACACGGTTTGTGCTAGCTCTTTGAAACTTGGCACAATAATGTAGTTCCAAGTTCTATCGCTAAGGTTTGTGTCCTATTGAAGTAGCCCCAAGCAGAGTCTGACGAGAACCACTTTCATTCAAAGGGGTTGCCAAGCTTCCAAAAAACTTGGAGTTTCCGGAAATCTCAGCAAACATTTTTTCACCCAATCTTGATGATACTGGCAGGTAATGATCAGTACACCAATCCCACTTGGCTCACCAAATTTCGTTCTTCTAGGTTAAACCGTTCCTTTGCCGTAACAGTTTTCATGTTTAGGTTTTTACTCTGTTTTCTCCTATATGGATACATGTATTTGGAACTCAAAATCAAACACGGTTTGTGCTAGCTCTTTGAAACTTGGCACAATAATGAAGTTCCAAGTTCTATCGCTATGGATTGTGTCCCATTGAAGTAGCCCAAGCAGAGACTGACGAGAATCACTTTCATTGAAAGGGGTTGCCAAGTTTCCAAAAAACTTCGAGTTTCCGGAAATCTCAGCAAACATTTTTTCACCCAATCTGATGATACTTGCAGGTAATGATGAGTACACCAGTCCCACTTGGCTCATCAAATTTCATTCTTCTAGGTTAAACCATTCCTTTGCAGTAACCGTTTTCATGTTTAGGTTTCACTCTGTTTTCTCCTATATGGATACATGTAGTTGGAACTCTAAATCAAACACGGTGTTTGCTAGCTCTTTGAAACTTGGCACAATAATGTAGTTCCAAGTTCTATCGCTATGGTTTGGGTCCTATTGAAGTAGCCCCACGCAGAGACTGACAAGAATCACTTTCACTGAAAGGGGTTGCCAAGCTTCCAAAAACTAAGAGTTTCCTGAAATCTCAGCAAACATTTTTTCACCCAATCTTGATGATACTGGCAGGTAATGATCAGTTTTCCAATCCCACTTGGCTCACCACATTTCGTTCTTCTAGGTTAAACCGTTCCTTTGCAGAAACCGTTTTCATGTTTAGGTTTCACTCTGTTTTCTCGTATATGGATACATGTATTTGGAACTCTAAATCAAACACGGTTTGTGCTAGCTCTTTGAAACTTGGCACAATAATGTAGTTCCAAGTTGTATCGCTAAGGTTTGTGTCCTATTGAAGTAGCACCAAGCAGAGTCTGACGAGAACCACTTTCATTCAAAGGGGTTGCCAAGCTTCCAAAAAACTACGAGTTTCCTGAAATCTCAGCAAACATTTTTTCACCCAATCTTGATGATACTTGCAGGTAATGATCAGTACACCAATCCCACTTGGCTCACCAAATTTCGTTCTTCTAGGTTAAACCGTTCCTTTGCAGTAACAATTTTCATGTTTAGGTTTCACTCTGTTTTCTCCTATATGGATACATTTATTTGGAACTCAAAATCAAACACGGTTTGTGCTAGCTCTTTGAAACTTGGCACAATAATGAAGTTCCAAGTTCTATCAGTATGGATTGTGTCCCATTGAAGTAGCCCAAGCAGAGACTGACGAGAATCACTTTCATTGAAAGGGGTTGCCAAGCTTCCAAACACTACGAGTTTCCGGAAATCTCAGCAAATATTTTTTCACCCAATCTTGATGATAGTTGCAGGTAATGATCAGTACACCAGTCCCACTTGGCTCACGAAATTTCGTTCTTCTAGGTTAAACCGTTCGTTTGCAGTAACCGTTTTCATGTTTAGGTTTCACTCTGTTTTCTCCTATATGGATACATGTATTTGGAACTCTAAATCAAACACGGTTTGCGCTAGCTCTTTGAAAAGTGGCACAATAATGTAGTTCCAAGTTCTATCGCTAAGGTTTGTGTCCTATTGAATTAGCCCCAAGGAGAGTCTGACGAGAACCACTTTCATTCAAAGGGGTTGCCAAGCTTCCAAAAAACTACGAGTTTCCTGAAATCACAGCAAATATTTTTTCACCCAATCGTGATGATCCTTGCAGGTAATGATCAATTCACCAATCCCACTTGGCTCACCAAATTTCGTTCTTCTAGGTTAAACCGTTCCATTGCAGTAACCGTTTTCATATTTAGGTTTCACTCTGCTTTCTCCTATATGGATACATGTATTTGGAACTCTAAATCAAACACGGTTTGTGCTAGCTCTTTGAAACTTGGCACAATAATGAAGTTCCAAGTTCTATCGCTATGGATTGTGTCCCATTGAAGTAGCCCAAGCAGAGACTGACGAGAATCACTTTCATTGAAAGGGGTTGCCAAGCTTCCAAAAAACTACGAGTTTCCGGAAATCTCAGCAAACATTCTTTCACCCAATCTTGATGATACTTGCACGTAATGATCAGTACACCAGTCCCACTTGGCTCACGAAATTTCGTTCTTCTAGCTTAAACCGTTCGTTTGCAGTAACCGTTTTCATGTTTAGGTTTCACTCTGTTTTCTCCTATATGGATACATGTATTTGGAACTCTAAATCAAACACGGTATGTGCTAGCTCTTTGAAACTTGGCACAATAATGTAGTTCCAAGTTCTATCGCTAAGGTTTGTGTCCTATTGAAGTAGCCCAAGCAGAGTCTGACGAGAACCACTTTCATTCAAAATGGTTGTCAAGCTTCCAAAAAACTACGAGTTTCCTGAAATCTCTGCAAACCTTTTTTCACCCAATCTTGATGATACTTGCAGGTAATGATCAGTACACCAATCCCACTTGGCTCACCAAATTTCGTTCTTCTAGGTTAAACCGTTTCTTTGCAGAACCGTTTTCATGTTTAGGTTTCACTCTGTTTTCTCCTATATGGATACATGTAGTTGGAACTCTAAATCAAACACGGTTTGTGCTAGCTCTTTGAAACTTGGCACAATAATGTAGTTCCAAGTTCTATCGCTATGGTTTGTGTCCTATTGAAGTAGCCCCAAGCAGAGACTACGAGGAATCACTTTCATTGAAAGTGGGTTGCCAAGTTTCCAAAAAACTTCGAGTTCCGGAAATCTCAGCAAACATTTTTTCACCCAATCTTGATGATACTTGCAGGTAATGATGAGTACACCAGTCCCACTTGGCTCACGAAATTTCGATCTTCTAGGTTAAAACGTTCCTTTGTAGTAACCGTTTTCATTTTTAGGTTTCACTCTGTTTTCTCCTATATGGATACATGTATTTGGAAATCTAAATCAAACACGGTTTGTGCTAGCTCTTTGAAACTTGGCACAATAATGTAGTTCCAAGTTTATTCGCTAAGGTTTGTGTCATATTGAAGTAGCCCCAAGGAGAGTCTGACGAGAACCACTTTCATTGAAAAGGGTTGCCAAGCTTCCAAAAAATTACGAGTTTCCTGAAATCTCAGCAAACATTTTGTCACCCAATCTTGATGATACTTGCAGGTAATGATCAGTACACCAATCCCACTTGGCTCACCAAATTTCGTTCTTCTAGGTTAAACAGTTGCTTTGCAGTAACAGTTTTCATGTTTAGTTTTTACTCTGTTTTCTCCTATATGGATACATGTAGTTGGAACTCTAAATCAAACACGGTTTGTGCTAGCTCTTTGAAACTTGGCACAATAATGTAGTTCTAAGTTCTATCGCTATGGTTTGTGTCCTATTGAAGTAGCCCCAAGCAGAGACTGACGAGAATCACTTTCATTGAAAGGGGTTGCCAAGCTTCCAAAAAACTACGAGTTTCAGGAAAACTCAGCAAACATTTTTTCACCCAATCTTGATGATAGTTTCAGGTAATCATCAGTTCACCAATCCCACTTGGCTCACCAAATTTCGTTCTTCTAGGTTAAACCGTTCCTATGCAGTAACCGTTTTCATGTTTAGGTTTCACTCTCTTTTCTCCTATATGGATACATGTATTTGGAACTCTAAATCAAACACGGTTTGTGCTAGCTCTTTGAAACTTGGCACAATAATGAAGTTCCAAGTTCTATCGCTATGGATTGTGTCCTATGGAAGTAGCCCCAAGCATAGACTGACGAGAATCACTTTCATTGAAAGGGGTTGCCAAGTTTCCAAAAACCTTGGAGTTTCCGGAAATCTCAGCAAACATTTTTTCACCCAATCTTGATGATACTTGCAGGTAATGATGAGTACACCAGTCCCACTTGGCTCATCAAATTTCATTCTTCTAGGTTAAACCATTCCTTTGCAGTAACCGTTTTCATGTTTAGGTTTCACTCTGTTTTCTCCTATATGGATACATGTAGTTGGAACTCTAAATCAAACACGGTGTTTGCTAGCTCTTTGAAACTTGGCACAATAATGTAGTTCCAAGTTCTATCGCTATGGTTTGGGTCCTATTGAAGTAGCCCCACGCAGAGACTGACAAGAATCACTTTCACTGAAAGCGGTTGCCAAGCTTCCAAAAACTAAGAGTTTCCTGAAATCTCAGCAAACATTTTTTCACCCAATCTTGATGATACTGGCAGGTAATGATCAGTTTTCCAATCCCACTTGGCTCACCAAATTTCGTTCTTCTAGGTTAAACCGTTCCTTTGCAGAAACCGTTTTCATGTTTAGGTTTCACTCTGTTTTCTCGTATATGGATACATGTATTTGGAACTCTAAATCAAACACGGTTTGTGCTAGCTCTTTGAAACTTGGCACAATAATGTAGTTCCAAGTTCTATCGCTAAGGTTTGTGTCCTATTGAAGTAGCCCCAAGCATAGACTGACGAGAATCACTTTCATTGAAAGGGGTTGCCAAGCTTCCAAAAAACTACGAGTTTCCTGAAATCACAGCAAATATTTTTTCACCCAATCGTGATGATCCTTGCAGGTAATGATCAGTTCACCAATCCCACTTGGCTCACCAAATTTCGTTCTTCTAGGTTAAACCGTTCCATTGCAGTAACCGTTTTCATATTTAGGTTTCACTCTGCTTTCTCCTATATGGATACATGTATTTGGAACTCTAAATCAAACACGGTTTGTGCTAGCTCTTTGAAACTTGGCACAATAATGAAGTTCCAAGTTCTATCGCTATGGATTGTGTCCCATTGAAGTAGCCCAAGCAGAGACTGACGAGAATCACTTTCATTGAAAGGGGCTGCCAAGCTTCCAAAAAACTACGAGTTTCCGGAAATCTCAGCAAACATTTTTTCACCCAATCTTGATGATACTTGCACGTAATGATCAGTACACCAGTCCCACTTGGCTCACGAAATTTCGTTCTTCTAGCTTAAACCGTTCGTTTGCAGTAACCGTTTTCATGTTTAGGTTTCACTCTGTTTTCTCCTATATGGATACATGTATTTGGAACTCTAAATCAAACACGGTATGTGCTAGCTCTTTGAAACTTGGCACAATAATGTAGTTCCAAGTTCTATCGCTAAGGTTTGTGTCCTATTGAAGTAGCCCCAAGCAGAGTCTGACGAGAACCACTTTCATTCAAAATGGTTGTCAAGCTTCCAAAAAACTACGAGTTTCCTGAAATCTCTGCAAACCTTTTTTCACCCAATCTTGATGATACTTGCAGGTAATGATCAGTACACCAATCCCACTTGGCTCACCAAATTTCGTTCTTCTAGGTTAAACCGTTTCTTTGCAGGAACCGTTTTCATGTTTAGGTTTCACTCTGTTTTCTCCTATATGAATACATGTAGTTGGAACTCTAAATCAAACACGGTTTGTGCTAGCTCTTTGAAACTTGGCACAATAATGTAGTTCCAAGTTCTATCGCTAAGGTTTGTGTCCTATGGAAGTAGCCCCAAGCATAGACTGACGAGAATCACTTTCATTGAAAGGGGTTGCCAAGTTTCCAAAAACCTTGGAGTTTCCGGAAATCTGAGCAAACATTTCTTCACCCAATCTTGATGATACTTACAGGTAATGATGAGTACACCAGTCCCACATGGCTCACGAAATTTCGTCCTTCTAGGTTAAACCGTTCGTTTGCAGTAACCGTTTTCATGTTTAGGTTTCACTCTGTTTTCTCCTATATGGATACATGTAGTTGAAACTCTAAATCATACACGGTTTGTGCTAGCTCTTTGAAACTTGGCACAATAATGTAGTTCCAAGTTCTATCGCTAAGGTTTGTGTCCTATTGAAGTAGCCCCAAGCAGAGTCTGACGAGAACCACTTTCATTGAAAGGGGTTGCCAAGTTTCCAAAAAACTTGGAGTTTCCGATAATCTCAGCAAACATTTTTTCACCCAATCTTGATGATACTGGCAGGTAATGATCAGTTCACCAATCCCACTTGGCTCACCAAATTTCGTTCTTCTAGGTTAAACCGTTTCTTTGCAGGAACCGTTTTCATGTTTAGGTTTCACTCTGTTTTCTCATATATGGATACATGTATTTGGAACTATAAATCAAACACGGTTTGTGCTAGCTCTTTGAAAATTGGCACAATAATGTAGTTCCAAGTTCTATCGCTATGGTTTGTTTCTTATTGAAGTAGCCCCAAGCAGAGACTGACAAGAATCACTTTCATTGAAAGAGGATGCCAAGCTTCCAAAAAACTACGAGTTTCAGGAAAACTCAGCAAACATTTTTTCACCCAATCTTGATGATACTTGCAGTTAATGATCAGTACACCAATCACACTTGGCTCACCAAATTTCGTTCTTCTAGGTTAAACCGTTCGTTTGCAGTAACCGTTTTCATGTTTAGGTTTCACTCTGTTTTCTCCTATATGGATACATGTAGTTGGAACTCTAAATCAAACACGGTTTGTGCTAGCTCTTTGAAACTTGGCACAATAATGTAGTTCCAAGTTCTATCGCTATGGTTTGTGTCCTATTGAAGTAGCCCCAAGCAGAGACTACGAGAATCACTTTCATTGAAAGGGGTTGCCAAGTTTCCAAAAAACTTCGAGTTTCCGGAAATCTCAGCAAACATTTTTTCACCCAATCTTGATGATACTTGCAGGTAATGATGAGTACACCAGTCCCACTTGGCTCACGAAATTTCGATCTTCTAGGTTAAAACGTTCCTTTGTAGTAACCGTTTTCATTTTTAGGTTTCACTCTGTTTTCTCCTATATGGATACATGTATTTGGAAATCTAAATCAAACACGGTTTGTGCTAGCTCTTTGAAACTTGGCACAATAATGTAGTTCCAAGTTTATTCGCTAAGGTTTGTGTCATATTGAAGTAGCCCCAAGAGAGTCTGACGAGAACCACTTTCATTGAAAGGGGTTGCCAAGCTTCCAAAAAATTACGAGTTTCCTGAAATCTCAGCAAACATTTTGTCACCCAATCTTGATGATACTTGCAGGTAATGATCAGTACACCAATCCCACTTGGCTCACCAAATTTCGTTCTTCTAGGTTAAACAGTTGCTTTGCAGTAACAGTTTTCATGTTTAGGTTTTACTCTGTTTTCTCCTATATGGATACATGTAGTTGGAACTCTAAATCAAACACGGTTTGTGCTAGCTCTTTGAAACTTGGCACAATAATGTAGTTCCAAGTTCTATCGCTATGGTTTGTGTCCTATTGAAGTAGCCCCAAGCAGAGACTGACGAGAATCACTTTCATTGAAAGGGGTTGCCAAGCTTCCAAAAAACTACGAGTTTCAGGAAACTCAGCAAACATTTTTCACCCAATCTTGATGATAGTTTCAGGTAATGATCAGTTCACCAATCCCACTTGGCTCACCAAATTTCGTTCTTCTAGGTTAAACCGTTCCTATGCAGTAACCGTTTTCATGTTTAGGTTTCACTCTCTTTTCTCCTATATGGATACATGTATTTGGAACTCTAAATCAAACACGGTTTGTGCTAGCTCTTTGAAACTTGGCACAATAGTGTAGTTCCAAGTTGTATCCCTTTGGTTTGTGTCCTATGGAAGTAGCTCAAGCAGAGACTGATGAGAATCACTTTCATTGAAAGGGGTTCCCAAGTTTCCAAAAAACTTCGAGTTTCCGGAAATCTCAGCAAACATTTTTTCACCCTATCTTGATGATACTTGCAGGTAATGATGAGTACACCAGTCCCACTTGGCTCACGAAATTTCGTTCTTCTAGGTTAAACCGTTCCTTTGCAGTAACCGTTTTCATGTTTAGGTTTCACTCTGTTGTCTCCTATATGGATACATGTATTTGGAACTCTAAATCAAACACGGTTTGTGCTAGCTCTATGAAACTTGGCACAATAGTGTAGTTCCAAGTTCTTTCGCTAAGGTTTGTGTCCTATTGAAGTAGCCCCCAGCAGAGTCTGACGAGAACCACTTTCATTGAAAGGGGTTGCCAAGCTTCCAAAAAACTATGAGTTTCCTGAAATCTCAGCAAATATTTTTTCACCCAATCTTGATGATACTTGCAGGTAATGATCAGTACACCAATCCCATTTGGCTCACCAAACTTCGTTCTTCTAGGTTAAACCGTTCCTTTGCAGTAACCGTTTTCATGTTTAGGTTTCACTCTGTTTTCTCCTATATGGATACATGTTGTTGGAACTCTAAATCAAACACGGTTTGTGCTAGCTCTTTGAAACTTGGCACAATAATGTAGTTCCAAGTTCTATCGCTAAGCTTTGTGTCCTATTGAAGTAGCCCAAGCAGAGACTGACGAGAATCACTTTCATTGAAAGGGGTTGCCAAGCTTCCAAAAAAGTAAGAGTTTCAGGAAATCTCAGCAAACATTTTTTCACCCAATCTTGATGATACTTGGAGGTAATGATCGGTACACCAGTCTCACTTGGCTCACCAAATTTCGTTCTTCCAGGTTAAACCGTTCCTATGCAGTAACCGTTTTCATGTTTAGGTTTCACTCTCTTTTCTCCTATATGGATACATGTAGTTGGAACTCTAAATCAAAGACGGTTTGTGCTAGCTCTTTGAAACATGGCACAATAATGTACTTCCAAGTTCTATCACTAAGCTTTGTGTCCTATTGAAGTAGCCTCAAGCAGAGACTGACGAGAATCACTTACATTGAAAGGGGTTGCCAAGCTTCCAAAAAACTACGAGTTTCCGGAAATCTCAGCAAACATTTTTTCACCCAATCTTGATGATACTTGCAGGTAATGATGAGGACAGCAGTCCCACTTGGCTCACGAAATTTCGATCTTCTAGGTTAAAACGTTCCTTTGCAGTAACCGTTTTCATTTTAGGTTTCACTCTGTTTTCTCCTATATGGATACATGTATTTGGAACTCTAAATCAAACACGGTTTGTGCTAGCTCTTTGAAACTTGGCACAATAATGAAGTTCCAAGTTCTATCGCTATGGATTGTGTCCCATTGAAGTAGCCCAAGCAGAGACTGACGAGAATCACTTTCATTGAAAGGGGTTGCCAAGCTTCCAAAAAACTACGAGTTTCCGGAAATCTCAGCAAACATTTTTTCACCCAATCTTGATGATACTTGCACGTAATGATCAGTACACCAGTCCCACTTGGCTCACCAAATTTCGTTCTTCTAGGTTAAACCGTTCCTTTGCAGTAACAATTTTCATGTTTAGGTTTCACTCTGTTTTCTCCTATATGGATACATTTATTTGGAACTCAAAATCAAACACGGTTTGTGCTAGCTCTTTGAAACTTGGCACAATAATGAAGTTCCAAGTTCTGTCAGTATGGATTGTGTCCCATTGAAGTAGCCCAAGCAGAGACTGACGAGAATCACTTTCATTGAAAGGGTTGCCAAGCTTCCAAACACTACGAGTTTCCGGAAATCTCAGCAAACATTTTTTCACCCAATCTTGATGATAGTTGCAGGTAATGATCAGTACACCAGTCCCACTTGGCTCACGAAATTTCGTTCTTCTAGGTTAAACCGTTCGTTTGCAGTAACCGTTTTCATGTTTAGGTTTCACTCTGTTTTCTCCTATATGGATACATGTATTTGGAACTCTAAATCAAACACGGTTTGCGCTAGCTCTTTGAAAAGTGGCACAATAATGTAGTTCCAAGTTCTATCGCTAAGGTTTGTGTCCTATTGAAGTAGCCCCAAGGAGAGTCTGACGAGAACCACTTTCATTCAAAGGGGTTGCCAAGCTTCCAAAAAACTACGAGTTTCCTGAAATCACAGCAAATATTTTTTCACCCAATCGTGATGATCCTTGCAGGTAATGATCAGTTCACCAATCCCACTTGGCTCACCAAATTTCGTTCTTCTAGGTTAAACCGTTCCATTGCAGTAACCGTTTTCATATTTAGGTTTCACTCTGCTTTCTCCTATATGGATACATGTATTTGGAACTCTAAATCAAACACGGTTTGTGCTAGCTCTTTGAAACTTGGCACAATAATGAAGTTCCAAGTTCTATCGCTATGGATTGTGTCCCATTGAAGTAGCCCAAGCAGAGACTGACGAGAATCACTTTCATTGAAAGGGGTTGCCAAGCTTCCAAAAAACTACGAGTTTCCGGAAATCTCAGCAAACATTTTTTCACCCAATCTTGATGATACTTGCACGTAATGATCAGTACACCAGTCCCACTTGGCTCACGAAATTTCGTTCTTCTAGCTTAAACCGTTCGTTTGCAGTAACCGTTTTCATGTTTAGGTTTCACTCTGTTTTCTCCTATATGGATACATGTATTTGGAACTCTAAATCAAACACGGTATGTGCTAGCTCTTTGAAACTTGGCACAATAATGTAGTTCCAAGTTCTATCGCTAAGGTTTGTGTCCTATTGAAGTAGCCCCAAGCAGAGTCTGACGAGAACCACTTTCATTCAAAATGGTTGTCAAGCTTCCAAAAACTACGAGTTTCCTGAAATCTCTGCAAACCTTTTTCACCCAATCTTGATGATACTTGCAGGTAATGATCAGTACACCAATCCCACTTGGCTCACCAAATTTCGTTCTTCTAGGTTAAACCGTTTCTTTGCAGGAACCGTTTTCATGTTTAGGTTTCACTCTGTTTTCTCCTATATGGATACATGTAGTTGGAACTCTAAATCAAACACGGTTTGTGCTAGCTCTTTGAAACTTGGCACAATAATGTAGTTCCAAGTTCTATCGCTAAGGTTTGTGTCCTATGGAAGTAGCCCCAAGCATAGACTGACGAGAATCACTTTTATTGAAAGGGGTTGCCAAGTTTCCAAAAACCTTGAGTTTCCGGAAATCTGAGCAAACATTTCTTCACCCAATCTTGATGATACTTACAGGTAATGATGAGTACACCAGTCCCACATGGCTCACGAAATTTCGTCCTTCTAGGTTAAACCGTTCGTTTGCAGTAACCGTTTTCATGTTTAGGTTTCACTCTGTTTTCTCCTATATGGATACATGTAGTTGAAACTCTAAATCATACACGGTTTGTGCTAGCTCTTTGAAACTTGGCACAATAATGTAGTTCAAGTTCTATCGCTAAGGTTTGTGTCCTATTGAAGTAGCCCCAAGCAGAGTCTGACGAGAACCACTTTCATTGAAAGGGGTTGCCAAGTTTCCAAAAAACTTGGAGTTTCCGATAATCTCAGCAAACATTTTTTCACCCAATCTTGATGATACTGGCAGGTAATGATCAGTTCACCAATCCCACTTGGCTCACCAAATTTCGTTCTTCTAGGTTAAACCGTTTTCTTTGCAGGAACCGTTTTCATGTTTAGGTTTCACTCTGTTTTCTCATATATGGATACATGTATTTGGAACTATAAATCAAACACGGTTTGTGCTAGCTCTTTGAAAATTGGCACAATAATGTAGTTCCAAGTTCTATCGCTATGGTTTGTTTCTTATTGAAGTAGCCCCAAGCAGAGACTGACAAGAATCACTTTCATTGAAAGAGGATGCCAAGCTTCCAAAAAACTACGAGTTTCAGGAAAACTCAGCAAACATTTTTTCACCCAATCTTGATGATACTTGCAGTTAATGATCAGTACACCAATCACACTTGGCTCACCAAATTTCGTTCTTCTAGGTTAAACCGTTCGTTTGCAGTAACCGTTTTCATGTTTAGGTTTCACTCTGTTTTCTCCTATATGGATACATGTAGTTGGAACTCTAAATCAAACACGGTTTGTGCTAGCTCTTTGAAACTTGGCACAATAATGTAGTTCCAAGTTCTATCGCTATGGTTTGTGTCCTATTGAAGTAGCCCCAAGCAGAGACTACGAGAATCACTTTCATTGAAAGGGGTTGCCAAGTTTCCAAAAAACTTCGAGTTTCCGGAAATCTCAGCAAACATTTGTTCACCCAATCTTGATGATACTTGCAGGTAATGATGAGTACACCAGTCCCACTTGGCTCACGAAATTTCGATCTTCTAGGTTAAAACGTTCCTTTGTAGTAACCGTTTTCATTTTTAGGTTTCACTCTGTTTTCTCCTATATGGATACATGTATTTGGAAATCTAAATCAAACACGGTTTGTGCTAGCTCTTTGAAACTTGGCACAATAATGTAGTTCCAAGTTTATTCGCTAAGGTTTGTGTCATATTGAAGTAGCCCCAAGGAGAGTCTGACGAGAACCACTTTCATTGAAAGGGGTTGCCAAGCTTCCAAAAAATTACGAGTTTCCTGAAATCTCAGCAAACATTTTGTCACCCAATCTTGATGATACTTGCAGGTAATGATCAGTACACCAATCCCACTTGGCTCACCAAATTTCGTTCTTCTAGGTTAAACAGTTGCTTTGCAGTAACAGTTTTCATGTTTAGGTTTTACTCTGTTTTCTCCTATATGGATACATGTAGTTGGAACTCTAAATCAAACACGGTTTGTGCTAGCTCTTTGAAACTTGGCACAATAATGTAGTTCCAAGTTCTATCGCTATGGTTTCTGTCCTATTGAAGTAGCCCCAAGCAGAGACTGACGAGAATCACTTTCATTGAAAGGGGTTGCCAAGCTTCCAAAAAACTACGAGTTTCAGGAAAACTCAGCAAACATTTTTTCACCCAATCTTGATGATAGTTTCAGGTAATGATCAGTTCACCAATCCCACTTGGCTCACCAAATTTCGTTCTTCTAGGTTAAACCGTTCCTATGCAGTAACCGTTTTCATGTTTAGGTTTCACTCTCTTTTCTCCTATATGGATACATGTATTTGGAACTCTAAATCAAACACGGTTTGTGCTAGCTCTTTGAAACTTGGCACAATAGTGTAGTTCCAAGTTGTATCCCTTTGGTTTGTGTCCTATGGAAGTAGCTCAAGCAGAGACTGATGAGAATCACTTTCATTGAAAGGGGTTGCCAAGTTTCCAAAAAACTTCGAGTTTCCGGAAATCTCAGCAAACATTTTTTCACCCTATCTTGATGATACTTGCAGGTAATGATGAGTACACCAGTCCCACTTGGCTCACGAAATTTAGTTCTTCTAGGTTAAACCGTTCCTTTGCAGTAACCGTTTTCATGTTTAGGTTTCACTCTGTTGTCTCCTATATGGATACATGTATTTGGAACTCTAAATCAAACACGGTTTGTGCTAGCTCTATGAAACTTGGCACAATAGTGTAGTTCCAAGTTCTTTCGCTAAGGTTTGTGTCCTATTGAAGTAGCCCCCAGCAGAGTCTGACGAGAACCACTTTCATTGAAAGGGGTTGCCAAGCTTCCAAAAAACTATGAGTTTCCTGAAATCTCAGCAAATATTTTTTCACCCAATCTTGATGATACTTGCAGGTAATGATCAGTACACCAATCCCATTTGGCTCACCAAACTTCGTTCTTCTAGGTTAAACCGTTCCTTTGCAGTAACCGTTTTCATGTTTAGGTTTCACTCTGTTTCTCCTATATGGATACATGTTGTTGGAACTCTAAATCAAACACGGTTTGTGCTAGCTCTTTGAAACTTGGCACAATAATGTAGTTCCAAGTTCTATCGCTAAGCTTTGTGTCCTATTGAAGTAGCCCAAGCAGAGACTGACGAGAATCACTTTCATTGAAAGGGGTTGCCAAGCTTCCAAAAAAGTAAGAGTTTCAGGAAATCTCAGCAAACATTTTTTCACCCAATCTTGATGATACTTGGAGGTAATGATCGGTACACCAGTCTCACTTGGCTCACCAAATTTCGTTCTTCCAGGTTAAACCGTTCCTATGCAGTAACCGTTTTCATGTTTAGGTTTCACTCTCTTTTCTCCTATATGGATACATGTAGTTGGAACTCTAAATCAAACACGGTTTGTGCTAGCTCTTTGAAACATGGCACAATAATGTACTTCCAAGTTCTATCACTAAGCTTTGTGTCCTATTGAAGTAGCCTCAAGCAGAGACTGACGAGAATCACTTACATTGAAAGGGGTTGCCAAGCTTCCAAAAAACTACGAGTTTCCGGAAATCTCAGCAAACATTTTTTCACCCAATCTTGATGATACTTGCAGGTAATGATGAGGACAGCAGTCCCACTTGGCTCACGAAATTTCGATCTTCTAGGTTAAAACGTTCCTT
>NW_027552930.1:0-51477 GCF_045843805.1 Urocitellus parryii
GTAGTTTTCCTGGAAGCTCTGGCAAACATTTTCTCACCCAATCTTGATGATACTGGCAGGTAATGATCAGTACACCAGTCTCACTTGGTTCACCAAATTTCGTTCTTCTACATTAAACCGTTCCTTTGCAGTAACCGTTTTCATGTTTAGGTTTCACTCTGTTTTCTCCTATATGGATACATGTAGTTGGAACTCTAAATCAAACACGGTTTGTGCTAGCTCTTTGAAACTTGGCACAATAATGTAGTTCCAAGTTCTATCGCTATGGTTTGTGTCCGATGGAAGTAGCCCCAAGCAGAAACTGACGAGAATCACTTTCATTGAAAGGGGTTGCCAAGCTTCCAAAAAACTACGAGTTTCCTGAAATCTTAGCAAACATTTTTTCACCCAATCTTGATGATACTGGCAGGTAATGATCAGTACACCAATCCCACTTGGATCACCAAATTTCGTTCTTCTAGGTTAAACCGTTCCTTTGCAGTAACCGTTTTCATGTTTAGGTTTCACTCTGTTTTCTCCTATATGGATACATGTATTTGGAACTCTAAATCAAACACGGTTTGTGCTAGCTCTTTGAAACTTGGCACAATAATGTAGTTCCAAGTTCTATCGCTATGGTTGGTGTCCTATTGAAGTAGCCCCAAGCAGAGACTGACGAGAATCACTTTCATTGAAAGGGGTTGCCAAGCTTCCAAAAAACTACGAGTTTCCTGAAATCTCAGCAAACATTTTTTCACCCAATCTTGATGATACTGGCAGGTAATGATCAGTACACCAGTCCCACTTGGCTCACCAAATTTCGTTCTTCTACGTTTAAACCGTTCCGTTGCAGTAACCGTTTTCATGTTTAGGTTTCACTCTGTTTTCTCCTATATGGATACATGTACTTGGAACTCTAAATCAAACACGGTTTGTGCTAGCTCTTGAAACTTGGCACAATAATGTAGTTCCAAGTTCTATCGCTATGGTTGGTGTCCTATAGAAGTAGCCCCAAGCAGAGACTGACGAGAATCTCTTTCATTGAAAGGGGTTGCCAAGCTTCCAAAAAACTACGAGTTTCCTGAAATCTCAGCAAACATTTTTTCACCCAATCTTGATGATACTGGCAGGTAATGATCAGTACAACAATCCCACTTTGCTCACAAAATTTCGTTCTTCTAGGTTAAACCGTCCCTTTGCAGTAACCGTTTTCATGTTTAGGTTTCACTCTGTTTTCTCCTATAAGGATACATGTAGTTTGAACTCTAAATCAAACACGGTTTGTGCTAGCTCTTTGAAACTTGGCAAAATAATGTAGTTCCAAGTTCTATCGCTATGGTTGTTGTCCTATTGAAGTAGCCCCAAGCAGAGACTGACGAGAATCACTTTCATTGAAAGGGGTTGCCAAGCTTCCAAAAAACTACGAGTTTCCTGAAATCTCAGCAAACATTTTTTAACCCAATCATGATGATACTGGCAGGTAATGATCAGTACACTAATCCCACTTGGCTCACCAAATTTCGTTCTTCTAGGTTAAACGTTCCTTTGCAGTAACCGTTTTTATGTTTAGGTTTCACTCTGTTTTCTCCTATATGGATACATGTAGTTGGAACTCTAAATCAAACACGGTTTGTGCTAGCTCTTTGAAACTTGGCACAATAATGTAGTTCCAAGTTCTATCGCTATGGTTTGTGTCCTATTGAAGTAGCCCCAAGCAGAGACTGACGAGAATCACTTTCATTGAAAGGGGTTGCCAAGCTTCCAAAAAACTACGAGTTTCCTGAAATCTCAGCAAACATTTTTTCACCCAATCTTGATGATACTGGCAGGTAATGATCAGTACACCAATCCCACTTGGCTCACATAATTTCGTTCTTCTAGGTTGAACCGTTCCTTTGCAGTAACCGTTTTCATGTTTAGGTTTCACTCTGTTTTCTCCTATATGGATACATGTAGTTGGAACTCTAAATGAAACACAGTTTGGGCTAGCTCTTTGAAACTTGGCACAATAATGTAGTTCCAAGTTCTATCGTTATGGTTTGTTTCCGATGGAAGTAGCCCCAAGCAAAGACTGACGAGAATCACTTTCATTGAAACGGGTTGCCAAGCTTCCAAAAAACTACGAGTTTCCTGAAATCTCAGCAAACATTTTTTCACCCAATCTTGATGATACTGGCAGGTAATGATCAGTACACCAATCCCACTTGGCTCACCAAATTTCGTTCTTCTAGGTTGAACCGTTCCTTTGCAGTAACCGTTTTCATGTTTAGGTTTCACTCTGTTTTCTCCTATATTTATACATGTAGTTGGAACTCTAAATGAAACACAGTTTGGGCTAGCTCTTTGAAACTTGGCACAATAATGTAGTTCCAAGTTCTATCGTTATGGTTTGTTTCCGATGGAAGTAGCCCCAAGCAAAGACTGACGAGAATCACTTTCATTGAAACGGGTTGCCAAGCTTCCAAAAAACTACGAGTTTCCTGAAATCTCAGCAAACATTTTTTCACCCAATCTTGATGATACTGGCAGGTAATGATCAGTACACCAGTCCCACTTGGCTCACCGAATTTCGTTCTTCTAGGTTAAACCGTTCATTTGCAGTAACATTTTTCATGTTTAGGTTTCACTCTGTTTTCTCCTATATGGATACATGTAGTTGGAACTCAAAATCAAACACGGTTTGTGCTAGCTCTTTGAAACTTGGCAAAATAATGTAGTTCCAAGTTCTATCGCTATGGTTGGTGTCCTATTGAAGTAGCCCCAAGCAGAGACTGACGAGAATCACTTTCATTGAAAGGGGTTGCCAGGCTTCCAAAAAACTACGAGTTTCCTGAAATCTCAGCAAACATTTTTTCACCCAATCTTGATGATACTGGCAGGAATGATCAGTACACCAATCCCACTTGGCTCAGCAAATTTCGTTCTTCTAGATTAAACCGTTCCTTTGCAGTAACCATTTTCATGTTTAGGTTTCACTCTGTTTTCTCCTATATGGATACATGTAGTTGGAACTCTAAATCAAACACGGTTTTTGCTACCTCTTTGAAATTTTGCACAATAATGTAGTTCCAAGTTCTATCGCTATTGTTTGTGTCCTACTGAAGTAGCCCCAAGCAGAGACTGACGAGAATCACTTTCATTGAAAGGGGTTGCCAAGCTTCCAAAAAACTACGAGTTTCCGGAAATCTCAGCAAACATTTTCTCACCCAATCTTGATGATACTGGCAGGTAATGATCAGTACACCAGTCTCACTTGGTTCACCAAATTTCGTTCTTCTACATTAAACCGTTCCTTTGCAGTAACCGTTTTCATGTTTAGGTTTCACTCTGTTTTCTCCTATATGGATACATGTAGTTGGAACTCTAAATCAAACACGGTTTGGGCTAGCTCTTTGAAACTTGGCACAATAATGTAGTTCCAAGTTCTATCGCTATGGTTTGTGTCCGATGGAAGTAGCCCCAAGCAGAAACTGACGAGAATCACTTTCATTGAAAGGGGTTGCCAAGCTTCCAAAAAACTACGAGTTTCCTGAAATCTTAGCAAACATTTTTTCACCCAATCTTGATGATACTGGCAGGTAATGATCAGTACACCAATCCCACTTGGATCACCAAATTTCGTTCTTCTAGGTTAAACCGTTCCTTTGCAGTAACCGTTTTCATGTTTAGGTTTCACTCTGTTTTCTCCTATATGGATACATGTAGTTGGAACTCTAAATCAAACACGGTTTGTGCTAGCTCTTTGAAACTTGGCACAATAATGTAGTTCCAAGTTCTATCGGTATAGTTGGTGTCCTATTGAAGTAGCCCCAACAGAGACTGACGAGAATCACTTTCATTGAAAGGGGTTGCCAAGCTTCCAAAAAACTACGAGTTTCCGGAACTCTCAGCAAACATTTTTTCACCCAATCTTGATGATACTGGCAGGTAATGATCAGTACACCAATCCCACTTGGCTCACCAAATTTCGTTCTTCTAGGTTAAACCGTTCCTTTGCAGTAACCGTATTCATGTTTAGGTTTCACTCTGTTCTCTCCTATATGGATACATGTAGTTGGAACTCTAAATCAAACACGGTTTGTGCTAGCTCTTTGAAACTTGGCACAATAATGTAGTTCCAAGTTCTATCGCTATGGTTTGTGTCCTATTGAAGTAGCCCCAAGCAGAGAGTGACGAGAATCACTTTCATTGAAAGGGGTTGCCAAGCTTCCAAAAAACTACGAGTTTCCTGAAATCTCAGCAAACATTTTTTCACCCAATCTAGATGATACTGGCAGGTAATGATCATTACACCAATCCCACTTTGCTCACCAAATTTCGTTCTTCTAGATTAAACCGTTCCTTTGCAGTGACCGTTTTCATGTTTAGGTTTCACTATGTGTTCTCCTATATGGATACATGTAGTTGGAACTCTAAATCAAACACGGTTTGGGCTAGCTCTTTGAAACTTGGCACAGTAGTGTAGTTCCAAGTTCTATTGCTATGGTTTGTGTCCGATGGAAGTAGCCCCAAGCAGAGACTGACGAGAATCACTTTCATTGAAAGGGGTTGCCATGCTTCCAAAAAACTACGAGTTTCCTGAAATCTCAGCAAACATTTTTTCACCCAATCTTGATGATACTGGCAGGTAATGATCAGTACACCATTCCCACTTGGCTCACCAAATTTCGTTCTTCTAGGTTGAACCGTTCCTTTGCAGTAACCGTTTTCATGTTTAGGTTTCACTCTGTTTTCTCCTATATGGATACATGTAGTTGGAACTCTAAATCAAACACAGTTTGGGCTAGCTCTTTGAAACTTGGCACAATAATGTAGTTCCAAGTTCTATCGTTATGATTTGTGTCCGATGGAAGTAGCCCCAAGCAAAGACTGACGAGAATCACTTTCATTGAAAGGGGTTGCCAAGCTTCCAAAAAACTACGAGTTTCCTGAAATCTCAGCAAACATTTTTTCACCCAATCTTGATGATACTGGCAGGTAATGATCAGTACACCAGTCCCACTTGGCTCACCGAATTTCGTTCTTCTAGGTTAAACGGTTCATTTGCAGTAACCGTTTTCATGTTTAGGTTTCACTCTGTTTTCTCCTATATGGATACATGTCGTTGGAACTCTAAATCAAACACGGTTTGGGCTAGCTCTTTGAAACTTGGCACAATAATGTAGTTCCAAGTTCTATCGCTATGGTTGGTGTCCTATTGAAGTAGCCCCATGCAGAGACTGACGAGAATCACTTTCATTGAAAGGGGTTGCCAAGCTTCCAAAAAACTACGAGTTTCCTGAAATCTCGGCAAACATTTTTTCACCCAATCTTGATGATACTGGCAGGTAATGATCAGTACACCAATCCCACTTGGCTCACCAAATTTCGTTCTTCTAGGTTAAACCGTTCCTTTGCAGTAACCGTTTTCATATTTAGGTTTCACTCTGTTTTCTCCTATATGGATACATGTATTTGGAACTCTAAATCAAACACGGTTTGTGCTAGCTCTTTGAAACTTGGCACAATAATGTAGTTCCAAGTTCTATCGCTATGGTTGGTGTCCTATTGAAGTAGCCCCAAGCAGAGACTGACGAGAATCACTTTCATTGAAAGGGGTTGCCAAGCTTCCAAAAAACTACGAGTTTCCTGAAATCTCAGCAAACATTTTTTCACCCAATCTTGATGATACTGGCAGGTAATGATCAGTACACCAGTCCCACTTGGCTCACCAAATTTCGTTCTTCTACGTTAAACCGTTCCGTTGCAGTAACCGTTTTCATGTTTAGGTTTCACTCTGTTTTCTCCTATATGGATACATGTACTTGGAACTCTAAATCAAACACGGTTTGTGCTAGCTCTTTGAAACTTGGCACAATAATGTAGTTCCAAGTTCTATCGCTATGGTTGGTGTCCTATAGAAGTAGCCCCAAGCAGAGACTGATGAGAATCACTTTCATTGAAAGGGGTTGCCAAGCTTCCAAAAAACTACGAGTTTCCTGAAATCTCAGCAAACATTTTTTCACCCAATCTTGATGATACTGGCAGGTAATGATCAGTACACCAATCCCACTTGGCTCACCAAATTTCGTTCTTCTAGGTTGAACCGTTCCTTTGCAGTAACCGTTTTCATGTTTAGGTTTCACTCTGTTTTCTCCTATATTTATACATGTAGTTGGAACTCTAAATGAAACACAGTTTGGGCTAGCTCTTTGAAACTTGGCACAATAATGTAGTTCCAAGTTCTATCGTTATGGTTTGTTTCCGATGGAAGTAGCCCCAAGCAAAGACTGACGAGAATCACTTTCATTGAAACGGGTTGCCAAGCTTCCAAAAAACTACGAGTTTCCTGAAATCTCAGCAAACATTTTTTCACCCAATCTTGATGATACTGGCAGGTAATGATCAGTACACCAGTCCCACTTGGCTCACCGAATTTCGTTCTTCTAGGTTAAACCGTTCATTTGCAGTAACCGTTTTCAGGTTTAGGTTTCACTCTGTTTTCTCCTATATGGATACATGTAGTTGGAACTCTAAATCAAACACGGTTTGTGCTAGCTCTTTGAAACTTGGCACAATAATGTAGTTCCAAGTTCTATCGCTATGGTTTGTGTCCTATTGAAGTAGCCCCAAGCAGAGACTGACGAGAATCACTTTCATTGAAAGGGGTTGCCAAGCTTCCAAAAAACTACGAGTTTCCTGAAATCTCAGCAAACATTTTTTCAAATAATCTTGATGATACTGGCAGGTAATGATCAGTACACTAATCCCACTTGGCTCACCAAATTTCGTTCTTCTAGGTTAAACTGTTCCTTTGCAGTAACATTTTTCATGTTTAGGTTTCACTCTGTTTTCTCCTATATGGATACATGTAGTTGGAACTCAAAATCAAACACGGTTTGTGCTAGCTCTTTGAAACTTGGCAAAATAATGTAGTTCCAAGTTCTATCGCTATGGTTGGTGTCCTATTGAAGTAGCCCCAAGCAGAGACTGACGAGAATCACTTTCATTGAAAGGGGTTGCCAGGCTTCCAAAAAACTACGAGTTTCCTGAAATCTCAGCAAACATTTTTTCACCCAATCTTGATGATACTGGCAGGTAATGATCAGTACACCAATCCCACTTGGCTCAGCAAATTTCGTTCTTCTAGGTTAAACCGTTCCTTTGCAGTAACCATTTTCATGTTTAGGTTTCACTCTGTTTTCTCCTATATGGATACATGTAGTTGGAACTCTAAATCAAACACGGTTTTTGCTACCTCTTTGAAATTTTGCACAATAATGTAGTTCCAAGTTCTATTGCTATTGTTTGTGTCCTACTGAAGTAGCCCCAAGCAGAGACTGACGAGAATCACTTTCATTGAAAGGGGTTGCCAAGCTTCCAAAAAACTACGAGTTTCCTGAAATCTCAGCAAACATTTTCTCACCCAATCTTGATGATACTGGCAGGTAATGATCAGTACACCAGTCTCACTTGGTTCACCAAATTTCGTTCTTCTACATTAAACCGTTCCTTTGCAGTAACCGTTTTCATGTTTAGGTTTCACTCTGTTTTCTCCTATATGGATACATGTAGTTGGAACTCTAAATCAAACACGGTTTGGGCTAGCTCTTTGAAACTTGGCACAATAATGTAGTTCCAAGTTCTATCGCTATGGTTTGTGTCCGATGGAAGTAGCCCCAACAGAAACTGACGAGAATCACTTTCATTGAAAGGGGTTGCCAAGCTTCCAAAAAACTACGAGTTTCCTGAAATCTTAGCAAACATTTTTTCACCCAATCTTGATGATACTGGCAGGTAATGATCAGTACACCAATCCCACTTGGATCACCAAATTTCGTTCTTCTAGGTTAAACCGTTCCTTTGCAGTAACCGTTTTCATGTTTAGGTTTCACTCTGTTTTCTCCTATATGGATACATGTATTTGGAACTCTAAATCAAACACGGTTTGTGCTAGCTCTTTGAAACTTGGCACAATAATGTAGTTCCAAGTTCTATCGCTATGGTTGGTGTCCTATTGAAGTAGCCCCAAGCAGAGACTGACGAGAATCACTTTCATTGAAAGGGGTTGCCAAGCTTCCAAAAAACTACGAGTTTCCTGAAATCTCAGCAAACATTTTTTCACCCAATCTTGATGATACTGGCAGGTAATGATCAGTACACCAGTCCCACTTGGCTCACCAAATTTCGTTCTTCTACGTTAAACCGTTCCGTTGCAGTAACCGTTTTCATGTTTAGGTTTCACTCTGTTTTCTCCTATATGGATACATGTACTTGGAACTCTAAATCAAACACGGTTTGTGCTAGCTCTTTGAAACTTGGCACAATAATGTAGTTCCAAGTTCTATCGCTATGGTTGGTGTCCTATAGAAGTAGCCCCAAGCAGAGACTGACGAGAATCTCTTTCATTGAAAGGGGTTGCCAAGCTTCCAAAAAACTACGAGTTTCCTGAAATCTCAGCAAACATTTTTTCACCCAATCTTGATGATACTGGCAGGTAATGATCAGTACAACAATCCCACTTTGCTCACCAAATTTCGTTCTTCTAGGTTAAACCGTCCCTTTGCAGTAACCGTTTTCATGTTTAGGTTTCACTCTGTTTTCTCCTATAAGGATACATGTAGTTTGAACTCTAAATCAAACACGGTTTGTGCTAGCTCTTTGAAACTTGGCAAAATAATGTAGTTCCAAGTTCTATCGCTATGGTTGTTGTCCTATTGAAGTAGCCCCAAGCAGAGACTGACGAGAATCACTTTCATTGAAAGGGGTTGCCAAGCTTCCAAAAAACTACGAGTTTCCTGAAATCTCAGCAAACATTTTTTAACCCAATCATGATGATACTGGCAGGTAATGATCAGTACACTAATCCCACTTGGCTCACCAAATTTCGTTCTTCTAGGTTAAACCGTTCCTTTGCAGTAACCGTTTTTATGTTTAGGTTTCACTCTGTTTTCTCCTATATGGATACATGTAGTTGGAACTCTAAATCAAACACGGTTTGTGCTAGCTCTTTGAAACTTGGCACAATAATGTAGTTCCAAGTTCTATCGCTATGGTTTGTGTCCTATTGAAGTAGCCCCAAGCAGAGACTGACGAGAATCACTTTCATTGAAAGGGGTTGCCAAGCTTCCAAAAAACTACGAGTTTCCTGAAATCTCAGCAAACATTTTTTCACCCAATCTTGATGATACTGGCAGGTAATGATCAGTACACCAATCCCACTTGGCTCACCAAATTTCGTTCTTCTAGGTTGAACCGTTCCTTTGCAGTAACCGTTTTCATGTTTAGGTTTCACTCTGTTTTCTCCTATATGGATACATGTAGTTGGAACTCTAAATGAAACACAGTTTGGGCTAGCTCTTTGAAACTTGGCACAATAATGTAGTTCCAAGTTCTATCGTTATGGTTTGTTTCCGATGGAAGTAGCCCCAAGCAAAGACTGACGAGAATCACTTTCATTGAAACGGGTTGCCAAGCTTCCAAAAAACTACGAGTTTCCTGAAATCTCAGCAAACATTTTTTCACCCAATCTTGATGATACTGGCAGGTAATGATCAGTACACCAGTCCCACTTGGCTCACCGAATTTCGTTCTTCTAGGTTAAACCGTTCATTTGCAGTAACCGTTTTCATGTTTAGGTTTCACTCTGTTTTCTCCTATATGGATACATGTAGTTGGAACTCTAAATCAAACACGGTTTGTGCTAGCTCTTTGAAACTTGGCACAATAATGTAGTTCCAAGTTCTATCGCTATGGTTGGTGTCCTATTGAAGTAGCCCCAAGCAGAGACTGACGAGAATCACTTTCATTGAAAGGGGTTGCCAAGCTTCCAAAAACTACGAGTTTCCTGAAATCTCAGCAAACATTTTTTCAAATAATCTTGATGATACTGGCAGGTAATGATCAGTACACTAATCCCACTTGGCTCACCAAATTTCGTTCTTCTAGGTTAAACTGTTCCTTTGCAGTAACCTTTTTCATGTTTAGGTTTCACTCTGTTTTCTCCTATATGGATACATGTAGTTGGAACTCAAAATCAAACACGGTTTGTGCTAGCACTTTGAAACTTGGCAAAATAATGTAGTTCCAAGTTCTATCGCTATGGTTGGTGTCCTATTGAAGTAGCCCCAAGCAGAGACTGACGAGAATCACTTTCATTGAAAGGGGTTGCCAAGCTTCCAAAAAACTACGAGTTTCCTGAAATCTCAGCAAACATTTTTTCACCCAATCTTGATGATACTGGCAGGTAATGATCAGTACACCAATCCCACTTGGCTCACCAAATTTCGTTCTTCTAGGTTAAACCGTTCCTTTGCAGGAACCATTTTCATGTTTAGGTTTCACTCTGTTTTCTCCTATATGGATACATGTAGTTGGAACTCTAAATCAAACACGGTTTGTGCTAGCTCCTTGAAACTTCGCACAATAATGTAGTTCCAAGTTCTATTGCTATGGTTTGTGTCCTATTGAAGTAGCCCCAAGCAGAGACTGACGAGAATCACTTTCATTGAAAGGGGTTGCCAAGCTTCCAAAAAACTACGAGTTTCCTGAAATCTCAGCAAACATTTTTTCACCCAATCTTGATGATACTGGCAGGTAATGATCAGTACACCAATCCCACTTGGCTCACCAAATTTCGTTCTTCTAGGTTGAACCGTTCCTTTGCAGTAACCGTTTTCATGTTTAGGTTTCACTCTGTTTTCTCCTATATGGATACATGTAGTTGGAACTCTAAATGAAACACAGTTTGGGCTAGCTCTTTGAAACTTGGCACAATAATGTAGTTCCAAGTTCTATCGTTATGGTTTGTTTCCGATGGAAGTAGCCCCAAGCAAAGACTGACGAGAATCACTTTCATTGAAACGGGTTGCCAAGCTTCCAAAAAACTACGAGTTTCCTGAAATCTCAGCAAACATTTTTTCACCCAATCTTGATGATACTGGCAGGTAATGATCAGTACACCAGTCCCACTTGGCTCACCGAATTTCGTTCTTCTAGGTTAAACCGTTCATTTGCAGTAACCGTTTTCATGTTTAGGTTTCACTCTGTTTTCTCCTATATGGATACATGTAGTTGGAACTCTAAATCAAACACGGTTTGTGCTAGCTCTTTGAAACTTGGCACAATAATGTAGTTCCAAGTTCTATCGCTATGGTTTGTGTCCTATTGAAGTAGCCCCAAGCAGAGACTGACGAGAATCACTTTCATTGAAAGGGGTTGCCAAGCTTCCAAAAAACTACGAGTTTCCTGAAATCTCAGCAAACATTTTTTCAAATAATCTTGATGATACTGGCAGGTAATGATCAGTACACTAATCCCACTTGGATCACCAAATTTCGTTCTTCTAGGTTAAACTGTTCCTTTGCAGTAACCTTTTTCATGTTTAGGTTTCACTCTGTTTTCTCCTATATGGATACATGTAGTTGGAACTCAAAATCAAACATGGTTTGTGCTAGCTCTTTGAAACTTGGCAAAATAATGTAGTTCCAAGTTCTATCGCTATGGTTGGTGTCCTATTGAAGTAGCCCCAAGCAGAGACTGACGAGAATCACTTTCATTGAATGGGGTTGCCAAGCTTCCAAAAAACTACGAGTTTCCTGAAATCTCAGCAAACATTTTTTCACCCAATCTTGATGATACTGGCAGGTAATGATCAGTACACCAATCCCACTTGGCTCACCAAATTTCGTTCTTCTAGGTTAAACCGTTCCTTTGCAGTAACCATTTTCATGTTTAGGTTTCACTCTGTTTTCTCCTATATGGATACATGTAGTTGGAACTCTAAATCAAACACGGTTTTTGCTACCTCTTTGAAATTTTGCACAATAATGTAGTTCCAAGTTCTATCGCTATTGTTTGTGTCCTACTGAAGTAGCCCCAAGCAGAGACTGACGAGAATCACTTTCATTGAAAGGGGTTGCCAAGCTTCCAAAAAACTACGAGTTTCCTCAAATCTCAGCAAACATTTTTTCACCCCATCTGGATGATACTGGCAGGTAATGATCAGTACACCAATCCCACTTGGCTCACCAAATTTCGTTCTTCTAGGTTAAACCGTTCATTTGCAGTAACCGTATTCATGTTTAGGTTTCACTCTGTTTTCTCCTATATGGATACATGTAGTTGGAACTCTAAATCAAACACGGTTTGTGCTAGCTCTTTGAAACTTGGCACAATAATGTAGTTCCAAGTTCTATCGCTATGGTTGGTGTCCTATTCAAGTAGCCCCAAGCAGAGACTGACGAGAATCACTTTCATTGAAAGGGGTTGCCAAGCTTCCAAAAAACTACGAGTTTCCTGAAATCTCAGCAAACATTTTTTCACCCAATCTTGATGATACTGGCAGGTAATGATCAGTACACCAATCCCACTTGGCTCACCAAATTTCGTTCTTCTAGGTTAAACTGTTCCTTTGCAGTAACCTTTTTCATGTTTAGGTTTCACTCTGTTTTCTCCTATATGGATACATGTAGTTGGAACTCAAAATCAAACACGGTTTGTGCTAGCACTTTGAAACTTGGCAAAATAATGTAGTTCCAAGTTCTATCGCTATGGTTGGTGTCCTATTGAAGTAGCCCCAAGCAGAGACTGACGAGAATCACTTTCATTGAAAGGGGTTGCCAAGCTTCCAAAAAACTACGAGTTTCCTGAAATCTCAGCAAACATTTTTTCACCCAATCTTGATGATACTGGCAGGTAATGATCAGTACACCAATCCCACTTGGCTCACCAAATTTCGTTCTTCTAGGTTAAACCGTTCCTTTGCAGGAACCATTTTCATGTTTAGGTTTCACTCTGTTTTCTCCTATATGGATACATGTAGTTGGAACTCTAAATCAAACACGGTTTGTGCTAGCTCCTTGAAACTTCGCACAATAATGTAGTTCCAAGTTCTATTGCTATGGTTTGTGTCCTATTGAAGTAGCCCCAAGCAGAGACTGACGAGAATCACTTTCATTGAAAGGGGTTGCCAAGCTTCCAAAAAACTACGAGTTTCCTGAAATCTCAGCAAACATTTTTTCACCCAATCTTGATGATACTGGCAGGTAATGATCAGTACACCAATCCCACTTGGCTCACCAAATTTCGTTCTTCTAGGTTGAACCGTTCCTTTGCAGTAACCGTTTTCATGTTTAGGTTTCACTCTGTTTTCTCCTATATGGATACATGTAGTTGGAACTCTAAATGAAACACAGTTTGGGCTAGCTCTTTGAAACTTGGCACAATAATGTAGTTCCAAGTTCTATCGTTATGGTTTGTTTCCGATGGAAGTAGCCCCAAGCAAAGACTGACGAGAATCACTTTCATTGAAACGGGTTGCCAAGCTTCCAAAAAACTACGAGTTTCCTGAAATCTCAGCAAACATTTTTTCACCCAATCTTGATGATACTGGCAGGTAATGATCAGTACACCAGTCCCACTTGGCTCACCGAATTTCGTTCTTCTAGGTTAAACCGTTCATTTGCAGTAACCGTTTTCATGTTTAGGTTTCACTCTGTTTTCTCCTATATGGATACATGTAGTTGGAACTCTAAATCAAACACGGTTTGTGCTAGCTCTTTGAAACTTGGCACAATAATGTAGTTCCAAGTTCTATCGCTATGGTTTGTGTCCTATTGAAGTAGCCCCAAGCAGAGACTGACGAGAATCACTTTCATTGAAAGGGGTTGCCAAGCTTCCAAAAAACTACGAGTTTCCTGAAATCTCAGCAAACATTTTTTCAAATAATCTTGATGATACTGGCAGGTAATGATCAGTACACTAATCCCACTTGGATCACCAAATTTCGTTCTTCTAGGTTAAACTGTTCCTTTGCAGTAACCTTTTTCATGTTTAGGTTTCACTCTGTTTTCTCCTATATGGATACATGTAGTTGGAACTCAAAATCAAACATGGTTTGTGCTAGCTCTTTGAAACTTGGCAAAATAATGTAGTTCCAAGTTCTATCGCTATGGTTGGTGTCCTATTGAAGTAGCCCCAAGCAGAGACTGACGAGAATCACTTTCATTGAATGGGGTTGCCAAGCTTCCAAAAAACTACGAGTTTCCTGAAATCTCAGCAAACATTTTTTCACCCAATCTTGATGATACTGGCAGGTAATGATCAGTACACCAATCCCACTTGGCTCACCAAATTTCGTTCTTCTAGGTTAAACCGTTCCTTTGCAGTAACCATTTTCATGTTTAGGTTTCACTCTGTTTTCTCCTATATGGATACATGTAGTTGGAACTCTAAATCAAACACGGTTTTTGCTACCTCTTTGAAATTTTGCACAATAATGTAGTTCCAAGTTCTATCGCTATTGTTTGTGTCCTACTGAAGTAGCCCCAAGCAGAGACTGACGAGAATCACTTTCATTGAAAGGGGTTGCCAAGCTTCCAAAAAACTACGAGTTTCCTCAAATCTCAGCAAACAATTTTTTCACCCCATCTGGATGATACTGGCAGGTAATGATCAGTACACCAATCCCACTTGGCTCACCAAATTTCGTTCTTCTAGGTTAAACCGTTCATTTGCAGTAACCGTATTCATGTTTAGGTTTCACTCTGTTTTCTCCTATATGGATACATGTAGTTGGAACTCTAAATCAAACACGGTTTGTGCTAGCTCTTTGAAACTTGGCACAATAATGTAGTTCCAAGTTCTATCGCTATGGTTGGTGTCCTATTCAAGTAGCCCCAAGCAGAGACTGACGAGAATCACTTTCATTGAAAGGGGTTGCCAAGCTTCCAAAAAACTACGAGTTTCCTGAAATCTCAGCAAACATTTTTTCACCCAATCTTGATGATACTGGCAGGTAATGATCAGTACACCAATCCCACTTGGCTCACCAAATTTCGTTCTTCTAGGTTAAACCGTTCCTTTGCAGTAACCGTTTACATGTTTAGGTTTCACTCTGTTTTCTCCTATATGGATACATGTAGTTGGAACTCTAAATCAAACACGGTGTGTGCTAGCTCTTTGAAACTTGGCACAATAATGTAGTTCAAGTTCTATCGCTATGGTTTGTGTCCTATTGAAGTAGCCCAACAGAGACTGACGAGAATCACTTTCATTGAAAGGGGTTGCCAAGCTTCCAAAAAACTACGAGTTTCCTGAAATCTCAGCAACATTTTTTCACCCAATCTTGATGATACTGGCAGGTAATGATCAGTACACCAATACACTTGGCTCACCAAATTTTGTTCTTCTACCTTAAACCGTTCCTTTGCAGTAACCGTTTTCATGTTTAGGTTTCACTCTGTTTTCTCCTATATGGATACATGTATTTGGATCTCTAAATCAAACACGGTTTGTGCTAGCTCTTTGAAACTTGGCACAACAATGTAGTTCCTAGTTCTATCGCTACGGTTGGTGTCCTATTGAAGTAGCCCCAAGCAGAGACTGACGAGAATCACTTTCATTGAAAGGGGTTGCCAAGCTTCCAAAAACTACGAGTTTCCTGAAATCTAAGCAAACATTTTTTCACCCAATCTTGATGATACTGGCAGGTAATGATCAGTACACCAGTCTCACTTGGTTCACCAAATTTCGTTCTTCTAGGTTAAACCGTTCGTTTGCAGTAACCGTTTTCATGTTTAGGTTTCACTCTGTTTTCTCCTATATGGATACATGTAGTTGGAACTCTAAATCAAACACAGTTTGTGCTAGCTCTTTGAAATTTTGCACAATAATGTAGTTCCAATTTCTATCGCTATGGTTTGTGTCATACTGAAGTAGCCCCAAGCGGAGACTGACAAGAATCACTTTCATTGAAAGCGGTTGCCAAGCTTCCAAAAAACTACGAGTTTCCTCAAATCTCAGCAAACATTTTCTCACCCAATCTTGATGATACTGGCAGGTAATGATCAGTACACCAGTCTCAATTGGTTCACCAAATTTCGTTCTTCTAGGTTAAACCGTTCCTTTGCAGTAACCGTTTTCATGTTTAGGTTTCACTCTGTTTTCTCCTATATGGATACATGTAGTTGGAACTCTAAATCAAACACGGTTTGTGCTAGCTCTTTGAAACTTGGAACAATAATGTATTTCCAAGTTCTTTCGATATGGTTTGTGTCCTATTGAAGTAGCCCCAAGCAGAGACTGACGAGAATCACTTTCATTGAAAGGGGTTGCCAAGCTTCCAAAAAACTACGAGATTCCTGAAATCTCAGCAAACATTTTTTCACCCAGTCTTGATGATACTGGCAGGTAATGATCAGGAAACCAATCCCACTTGGCTCACCAATTTCGCTCTTCTTGGTTAAACCGTTCCTTTGCAGTAACCGTTTTCATGTTTAGGTTTCACTCTGTTATCTCCTATACGGATACATGTAGTTGGAACTCTAAATCAAACACGGTTTGTGCTAGCTCTTTGAAACTTGGCACAATAATGTAGTTCCAAGTTCTATCGTTATGGTTTGTGTCCGATGGAAGTAGCCCCAAGCAAAGACTGACGAGAATCACTTTCATTGAAAGGGGTTGCCAAGCTTCCAAAAAACTACGAGTTTCCTGAAATCTCAGCAAACATTTTTTCACCCAATCTTGATGATACTGGCAGGTAATGATCAGTACACCAGTCCCACTTGGCTCACCGAATTTCGTTCTTCTAGGTTAAACGGTTCATTTGCAGTAACCGTTTTCATGTTTAGGTTTCACTCTGTTTTCTCCTATATGGATACATGTAGTTGGAACTCTAAATCAAACACGGTTTGGGCTAGCTCTTTGAAACTTGGCACAATAATGTAGTTCCAAGTTCTATCGCTATGGTTGGTGTCCTATTGAAGTAGCCCCAAGCAGAGAATGACGAGAATCACTTTCATTGAAAGGGTTTGCCAAGCTTCCAAAAAACTACGAGTTTCCTGAAATCTCGGAAAACATTTTTTCACCCAATCTTGATGATACTGGCAGGTAATGATCAGTACACCAATCCCACTTGGCTCACCAAATTCGTTCTTCTAGGTTAAACCGTTCCTTTGCAGTAACCGTTTTCATGTTTAGGTTTCACTCTGTTTTCTCCTATACAGATAAATGTAGTTGGAACTCTAAATCAAACACGGTTTGTGCTAGCTCTTTGAAACTTGGCACAATAATGTAGTTCCAAGTTCTATCGCTATGGTTTGGTGTCCTATTGAAGTAGCCCCAAGCAGAGATTGACGAGAATCACTTTCATTGAAAGGGGTTGCCAAGCTTCCAAAAAACTACGAGTTTCCTGAAATCTCAGCAAACATTTTTTCCACCCAATCTTGATGATACTGGCAGGTAATGATCAGTACACCAGTCCCACTTGGCTCACCAAATTTCGTTCTTCTAGGTTAAACCGTTCCGTTGCAGTAACCGTTTTCATGTTTAGGTTTCACTCTGTTTTCTCCTATATGGATACATGTAGTTGGAACTCTAAATCAAACACGGTTTGTGCTAGCTCTTTGAAACTTGCAACAATAATGTAGTTCCAAGTTCTATCGCTATGGTTGGTGTCCTATAGAAGTAGCCCCAAGCAGAGACTGACGAGAATCACTTTCATTGAAAGGGGTTGCCAAGCTTCCAAAAAACTACGAGTTTCCTGAAATCTCAGCAAAAATTTTTTCACCCAATCTTGATGATACTGGCAGGTAATGATCAGTACAACAATCCCACTTTGCTCACCAAATTTCATTCTTCTAGGTTAAACCGTCCCTTTGCAGTAACCGTTTTCATGTTTAGGTTTCACTCTGTTTTCTCCTATATGGATACATGTAGTTGGAACTCTAAATCAAACACGGTTTGGGCTAGCTCTTTGAAACTTGGCACAATCATGTAGTTCCAAGTTCTATCGCTATGGTTGGTGTCCTATTGAAGTAGCCCCAAGCAGAGACTGACGAGAATCACTTTCATTGAAAGGGGTTGCCAAGCTTCCAAAAAAATACGAGTTTCCTGAAATCTCAGCAAACATTTTTTCACCCAATCATGATGATACTGGCAGGTAATGATCAGTACACCAATCCCACTTGGCTCACCAAATTTTCGTTCTTCTAGGTTAAACCGTTCCTTTGCAGTAACCGTTTTTATGTTTAGGTTTCACTCTGTTTTCTCCTATATGGATACATGTAGTTGGAACTCTAAATCAAACACGGTTTGTGCTAGCTCTTTGAAACTTGGCACAATAATGTAGTTCCAAGTTCTATCGCTATGGTTGGTGTCCTATTGAAGTAGACCCAAGCAGAGACTGACGAGAATCACTTTCATTGAAAGGGGTTGCCAAGCTTCCAAAAAACTACGATTTTCCTGAAATCTCAGCAAACATTTTTTCAAATAATCTTGATGATACTGGCAGGTAATGATCAGTACACTAATCCCACTTGGCTCACCAAATTTCGTTCTTCTAGGTTAAACTGTTCCTTTGCAGTAACCGTTTTCATGTTTAGGTTTCACTCTGTTTTCTCCTATATGGATACATGTAGTTGGAACTCTAAATCAAACACGGTTTTGCTACCTCTTTGAAATTTTGCACAATAATGTAGTTCCAAGTTCTATCGCTATTGTTTGTGTCCTACTGAAGTAGCCCCAAGCAGAGACTGAGGAGAATCACTTTCCTTGAAAGGGGTTGCCAAGCTTCCAAAAAACTACGAGTTTCCTCAAATCTCAGCAAACATTTTTTCACCCAATCTGGATGATACTGGCAGGTAATGATCAGTACACCAATCCCACTTGGCTCACCAAATTTCGTTCTTCTAGGTTAAACCGTTCATTTGCAGTAACCGTTTTCATGTTTAGGTTTCACTCTGTTTTCTGCTATATGGATACATGTAGTTGGAACTCTAAATCAAACACGGTTTGTGCTAGCTCTTTGAAACTTGGCACAATAATGTAGTTCCAAGTTCTATCGCTATGGTTGGTGTCCTATTCAAGTAGCCCCAAGCAGAGACTGACGAGAATCACTTTCATTGAAAGGGGTTGCCAAGCTTCCAAAAAACTACGAGTTTCCTCAAATCTCAGCAAACATTTTTTCACCCAATCTTGATGATACTGGCACGTAATGATCAGTACACCAGTCCCACTTGGCTCACCAAATTTCGTTCTTCTAGGTTAAACCGTTCCGTTGCAGTAACCGTTTTCATGTTTAGGTTTCACTCTGTTTTCTGCTATATGGATACATGTAGTTGGAACTCTAAATCAAACACGGTTTGTGCTAGCTCTTTGAAATTGGCACAATAATGTAGTTCCAAGTTCTATCGCTATGGTTGGTGTCCTATTCAAGTAGCCCCAAGCAGAGACTGACGAGAATCACTTTCATTGAAAGGGGTTGCCAAGCTTCCAAAAAACTACGAGTTTCCTGAAATCTCAGCAAACATTTTTTCACCCAATCTTGATGATACTGGCAGGTAATGATCAGTACACCAGTCCCACTTGGCTCACCAAATTTCGTTCTTCTAGGTTAAACCGTTCCGTTGCAGTAACCATTTTCATGTTTAGGTTTCACTCTGTTTTCTCCTATATGGATACATGTAGTTGGAACTCTAAATCAAACACGGTTTGTGCTAGCTCTTTGAAACTTGGCACAATAATGTAGTTCCAAGTTCTATCGCTATGGTTTGTGTCCGATGGAAGTAGCCCCAAGCAGAGACTGACGAGAATCACTTTCATTGAAAGGGGTTGCCAAGCTTCCAAAAAACTACGAGTTTCCTGAAATCTCAGCAAACATTTTTTCACCCAATCTTGATGATACTGGCAGGTAATGATCAGTACACCAATCCCACTTGGCTCACCAAATTTCGTTCTTCTAGGTTAAACCGTTCCTTTGCAGTAACCGTTTACATGTTTAGGTTTCACTCTGTTTTCTCCTATACGGATACATGTATTTGGAACTCTAAATCAAACACGGTGTGTGCTAGCTCTTTGAAACTTGGCACAATAATGTAGTTCCAAGTTCTATCGCTATGGTTTGTGTCCTATTGAAGTAGCCCCAACAGAGACTGACGAGAATCACTTGAATTGAAAGGGGTTGCCAAGCTTCCAAAAAACTACGAGTTTCCTGAAATCTCAGCAAACATTTTTTCACCCAATCTTGATGATACTGGCAGGTAATGATCAGTACACCAATCCCACTTTGCTCACCAAATTTCGTTCTTCTAGGTTAAACCGTTCCTTTGCAGTAACCGTTTTCATGTTTAGGTTTCACTCTGTTTTCTCCTATATGGATACATGTAGTTGGAACTCTAAATCAAACACGGTTTGTGCTAGCTCTTTGAAACTTGGCACAATAATGTAGTTCCAAGTTCTATCGCTATGGTTGGTGTCCCATTGAAGTAGCCCCAAGTAGAGACTGACGAGAATCACTTTCATTGAAAGGGGTTGCCAAGCTTCCAAAAAACTACGAGTTTCCTGAAATCTCAGCAAACATTTTTTCACCCAATCTTGATGAAACTGGCAGGTAATGATCAGTACACCAATCCCACTTTGCTCACCAAATTTCGTTCTTCTAGGTTAAACCGTTCGTTTGCAGTAACCGTTTTCATGTTTAGGTTTCACTCTGTTTTCTCCTATATGGATACATGTAGTTGGAACTCTAAATCAAACACGGTTTGTGCTAGCTCTTTGAAACTTGGCACAATAATGTAGTTCCAAGTTCTATCGTTATGGTTTGTTTCCGATGGAAGGAGCCCCAAGCAAAGACTGACGAGAATCACTTTCATTGAAACGGGTTGCCAAGCTTCCAAAAAACTACGAGTTTCCGGAAATCTCAGCAAACATTTTTTCCCCCAATCTTGATGATACTGGCAGGTAATGATCACGACACCAATCCCACTTGGCTCACCAAATTTCGTTCTTCTAGGTTAAACCGTTCCTTTGCAGTAACCGTTTTCATGTTTAGGTTTCACTCTGTTTTCTCCTATATGGATACATGTAGTTGGAACTCTAAATCAAACACGGTTTGTGCTAGCTCTTTGAAACGTGGCACAATAATGTAGTTCCAAGTTCTATCGCTATGGTTGATGTTCCTATTGCAGTAGCCCAAGCAGAGACTGACGAGAATCACTTTCATTGAAAGGGGTTGCCAAGCTTCCAAAAAACTACGAGTTTCCTGAAATCTCAGCAAACATTTTTTCACCCAATCTTGATGATCCTGGCCGGTAATGATCAGTACACCAATCCCACTTGGCTCACCAAATTTCGTTCTTCTAGGTTAAACCGTTCCTTTCAGTAACCGTTTTCATGTTTAGATTTCACTCTGTTGTCTCCTATATGGATACACGTAGTTGGAACTCTAAATCAAACACGTTTTGTGCTAGCTCTTTGAAACTTGGCACAATAATGTAGTTCCAAGTTCTATCGCTATGGTTGGTGTCCTATCGAAGTAGCCCCAAGCAGAGACTGACGAGAATCACTTTCATTGAAGGGTTGCCAAGCTTCCAAAAAACTACGAGTTTCCTGAAATCTCAGCAAACATTTTTTCACCCAATCTGGATGATACTGGCAGGTATTGATCAGTACACCAATACCACTTGGCTCACCAAATTTCGTTCTTCTAGGTTAAACCGTTCATTTGCAGTAACCGTATTCATGTTTAGGTTTCACTCTGTTTTCTCCTATATGGATACATGTAGTTGGAACTCTAAATCAAACACGGTTTGTGCTAGCTCTTTGAAACTTGGCACAATAATGTAGTTAAAAGTTCTATCGCTATGGTTTGTGTCCGATGGAAGTAGCCCCAAGCAGAGACTGACGAGAATCACTTTCATTGAAAGGGGTTGCCAAGCTTCCAAAAAACTACGAGTTTCCTGAAATCTCAGCAAACATTTTTTCAAATAATCTTGATGATACTGGCAGGTAATGATCAGTACACCAATCCCACTTGGCTCACCAAATTTCGTTCTTCTAGGTTAAACCGTTCCTTTGCAGTAACCGTTTACATGTTTAGGTTTCACTCTGTTTTCTCCTATATGGATACATGTAGTTGGAACTCTAAATCAAACACGGTGTGTGCTAGCTCTTTGAAACTTGGCACAATAATGTAGTTCCAAGTTCTATCGCTATGGTTTGTGTCCTATTGAAGTAGCCCCAACAGAGACTGACGAGAATCACTTTCATTGAAAGGGGTTGCCAAGCTTCCAAAAAACTACGAGTTTCCTGAAATCTCAGCAAACATTTTTTCACCCAATCTTGATGATACTGGCAGGTAATGATCATTACACCAATCCCACTTTGCTCACCAAATTTCGTCCTTCTAGGTTAAACCGTTCCTTTGCAGTAACCGTTTTCATGTTTAGGTTTCACTCTGTTTTCTCCTATATGGATACATGTAGTTGGAACTCTAAATCAAACACGGATTGTGCTAGCTCTTTGAAACTTGGCACAATAATGTAGTTCCGAGTTCTATCGCTATGGTTTGTGTCCTATTGAAGTAGCCCCAAGCAGAGACTGACGAGAATCACTTTCATTGAAAGGGGTTGCCAAGCTTCCAAAAAACTACGAGTTTCCTGAAATCTCTGCAAACATTTTTTACCCAATCTTGATGATACTGGCAGGTAATGATCAGTACACCAATACCACTTGGCTCACCAAATTTCGTTCTTCTACGTTAAACCGTTCCTTTGCAGTAACCGTTTTCATGTTTAGGTTTCACTCTGTTTTCTCCTATATGGATACATGTAGTTTGAACTCTAAATCAAACACGGTTTTTGCTACCTCTTTGAAATTTTGCACAATAATGTAGTTCCAAGTTCTATCGCTATTGTTTGTGTCCTACTGAAGTAGCCCAAGCAGAGACTGACGAGAATCACTTTCATTGAAAGGGGTTGCCAAGCTTCCAAAAAACTACGAATTTCCTCAAATCTCAGCAAACATTTTTTCACCCAATCTTGATGATACTGGCAGGTAATGATCAGTACACCAGTCCCACTTGGCTCACCAAATTTCGTTCTTCTAGGTTAAACCGTTCCGTTGCAGTAACCGTTTTCATGTTTAGGTTTCACTCTGTTTTCTCCTATATGGATACATGTAGTTGGAACTCTAAATCAAACACGGTTTGTGCTAGCACTTTGAAACTTGGCACAATAATGTAGTTCCAAGTTCTATCGCTATGGTTTGTGTCCGATGGAAGTAGCCCCAAGCAGAGACTGACGAGAATCACTTTCATTGAAAGGGTTGCCAAGCTTCCAAAAAACTACGATTTTCCTGAAATCTCAGCAAACATTTTTTCACCCAATCTTGATGATACTGGCAGGTAATGATCAGTACACCAGTCCCACTTGGCTCACCAAATTTCGTTCTTCTAGGTTAAACCGTTCCGTTGCAGTAACCGTTTTCATGTTTAGGTTTCACTCTGTTTTCTCCTATATGGATACATGTAGTTGGAACTCTAAATCAAACACGGTTTGTGCTAGCTCTTTGAAACTTGGCACAATAATGTAGTTCCAAGTTCTATCGCTATGGTTTGTGTCCTATTGAAGTAGCCCCAACAGAGACTGACGAGAATCACTTTCATTGAAAGGGGTTGCCAAGCTTCCAAAAAACTACGAGTTTCCTGAAATCTCAGCAAACATTTTTTCACCCAATCTTGATGATACTGGCAGGTAATGATCAATACACCAATCCCACTTTGCTCACCAAATTTCGTTCTTCTAGGTTAAACCGTTCCTTTGCAGTAACCGTTTTCATGTTTAGGTTTCACTCTGTTTTCTCCTATATGGATACATGTAGTTGGAACTCTAAATCAAACACGGTTTGTGCTAGCTCTTTGAAACTTGGCACAATAATGTAGTTCCGAGTTCTATCGCTATGGTTTGTGTCCTATTGAAGTAGCCCCAAGCAGAGACTGACGAGAATCACTTTCATTGAAAGGGGTTGCCAAGCTTCCAAAAAACTACGAGTTTCCTGAAATCTCGGCAAACATTTTTTCACCCAATCTTGATGATACTGGCAGGTAATGATCAGTACACCAGTCCCACTTGGCTCACCAAATTTCGTTCTTCTAGGTTAAACCGTTCCGTTGCAGTAACCGTTTTCATGTTTAGGTTTCACTCTGTTTTCTCCTATATGGATACATGTATTTGGATCTCTAAATCAAACACGGTTTGTGCTAGCTCTTTGAAACTTGGCACAATAATGTAGTTCCAAGTTCTATCGCTATGGTTGGTGTCCCATTGAAGTAGCCCCAAGTAGAGACTGACGAGAATCACTTTCATTGAAAGGGGTTGCCAAGCTTCCAAAAAACTACGAGTTTTCCTGAAATCTCAGCAAACATTTTTTCACCCAATCTTGATGATACTGGCAGGTAATGATCAGTACACCAATCCCACTTTGCTCACCAAATTTCGTTCTTCTAGGTTAAACCGTTCGTTTGCAGTAACCGTTTTCATGTTTAGGTTTCACTCTGTTTTCTCCTATATGGATACATGTATTTGGAACTCTAAATCAAACACGGTTTGTGCTAGCTCTTTGAAACTTGGCACAATAATGTAGTTCCAAGTTCTATCGTTATGATTTGTTTCCGATGGAAGTAGCCCCAAGCAAAGACTGACGAGAATCACTTTCATTGAAACGGGTTGCCAAGCTTCCAAAAAACTACGAGTTTCCTGAAATCTCAGCAAACATTTTTTCACCCAATCTTGATGATACTGGCAGGTAATGATCAGTACACCAGTCCCACTTGGCTCACCGAATTTCGTTCTTCTAGGTTAAACCGTTCATTTGCAGTAACCGTTTTCAGGTTTAGGTTTCACTCTGTTTTCTCCTATATGGATACATGTATTTGGAACTCTAAATCAAACACGGTTTGTGCTAGCTCTTTGAAACTTGGCACAATAATGTAGTTCCAAGATCTATCGCTATGGTTGGTGTCCTATTGAAGTAGCCCCAAGCAGAGACTGACGAGAATCACTTTCATTGAAAGGGGTTGCCAAGCTTCCAAAAAACTACGAGTTTCCTGAAATCTCAGCAAACATTTTTTCAAATAATCTTGATGATACTGGCAGGTAATGATCAGTACACTAATTCCACTTGGCTCACCAAATTTCGTTCTTCTAGGTTAAACTGTTCCTTTGCAGTAACCGTTTTCATGTTTAGGTTTCAATCTGTTTTCTCCTATATGGATACATGTAGTTGGAACTCTAAATCAAACACGGTTTGTGCTAGCTCTTTGAAACTTGTCACAATAATGTAGTTCCAAGTTCTATCGCTATGGTTTGTGTCCGATGGAAGTAGCCCCAAGCAGAGACTGACGAGAATCACTTTCATTGAAAGGGGTTGCCAAGCTTCCAAAAAACTACGAGTTTCCTGAAATCTTAGCAAACATTTTTTCACCCAATCTTGATGATACTGGCAGTTAATGATCAGTACACCAGTCTCACTTGGTTCACCAAATTTCGTTCTTCTAGGTTAAACCGTTCCTTTGCAGTAACCGTTTTCATGTTTAGGTTTCACTCTGTTTTCTCCTATATGGATACATGTAGTTGGAACTCTAAATCAAACACGGTTTTTGCTACCTCTTTGAAATTTTGCACAATAATGTAGTTCCAAGTTCTATCGCTATTGTTTGTGTCCTACTGAAGTAGCCCCAAGCAGAGACTGACGAGAATCACTTTCATTGAAAGGGGTTGCCAAGCTTCCAAAAAACTACGAGTTTCCTCAAATCTCAGCAAACATTTTTTCACCCAATCTGGATGATACTGGCAGGTAATGATGAGTACACCAATCCCACTTGGCTCACCAAATTTCGTTCTTCTAGGTTAAACCGTTCCTTTGCAGTAACCGTATTCATGTTTAGGTTTCACTCTGTTTTCTCCTATATGGATACATGTAGTTGGAACTCTAAATCAAACACGGTTTGTGCTAGCTCTTTGAAACTTGGCACAATAATGTAGTTCCAAGTTCTATCGCTATGGTTTGTGTCCTATTGAAGTAGCCCCAAGCAGAGACTGACGAGAATCACTTTCATTGAAAGGGGTTGCCAAGCTTCCAAAAAACTACGAGTTTCCTGAAATCTCAGCAAACATTTTTTCAAATAATCTTGATGATACTGGCAGGTAATGATCAGTACACCAATCCCACTTGGCTCACCAAATTTCGTTCTTCTAGGTTAAACCGTTCCTTTGCAGTAACCGTTTACATGTTTAGGTTTCACTCTGTTTTCTCCTATATGGATACATGTAGTTGGAACTCTGAATCAAACACGGTGTGTGCTAGCTCTTTGAAACTTGGCACAATAATGTAGTTCCAAGTTCTATCGCTATGGTTTGTGTCCTATTGAAGTAGCCCCAACAGAGACTGACGAGAATCACTTTCATTGAAAGGGGTTGCCAAGCTTCCAAAAAACTACGAGTTTCCTGAAATCTCAGCAAACATTTTTTCACCCAATCTTGATGATACTGGCAGGTAATGATCATTACACCAATCCCACTTTGCTCACCAAATTTCGTCCTTCTAGGTTAAACCGTTCGTTTGCAGTAACCGTTTTCATGTTTAGGTTTCACTCTGTTTTCTCCTATATGGATACATGTAGTTGGAACTCTAAATCAAACACGGATTGTGCTAGCTCTTTGAAACTTGGCACAATAATGTAGTTCCGAGTTCTATCGCTATGGTTTGTGTCCTATTGAAGTAGCCCCAAGCAGAGACTGACGAGAATCACTTTCATTGAAAGGGGTTGCCAAGCTTCCAAAAAACTACGAGTTTCCTGAAATCTCTGCAAACATTTTTTACCCAATCTTGATGATACTGGCAGGTAATGATCAGTACACCAATACCACTTGGCTCACCAAATTTCGTTCTTCTACGTTAAACCGTTCCTTTGCAGTAACCGTTTTCATGTTTAGGTTTCACTCTGTTTTCTCCTATATGGATACATGTAGTTTGAACTCTAAATCAAACACGGTTTTTGCTACCTCTTTGAAATTTTGCACAATAATGTAGTTCCAAGTTCTATCGCTATTGTTTGTGTCCTACTGAAGTAGCCCCAAGCAGAGACTGACGAGAATCACTTTCATTGAAAGGGGTTGCCAAGCTTCCAAAAAACTACGAATTTCCTCAAATCTCAGCAAACATTTTTTCACCCAATCTGGATGATACTGGCAGGTAATGATCAGTACACCAATCCCACTTGGCTCACCAAATTTCGTTCTTCTAGGTTAAACCGTTCATTTGCAGTAACCGTATTCATGTTTAGGTTTCACTCTGTTTTCTCCTATATGGATACATGTAGTTGGAACTCTAAATCAAACACGGTTTGTGCTAGCTCTTTGAAACTTGGCACAATAATGTAGTTCCAAGTTCTATCGCTATGGTTGGTGTCCTATTCAAGTAGCCCCAAGCAGAGACTGACGAGAATCACTTTCATTGAAAGGGGTTGCCAAGCTTCCAAAAAACTACGAGTTTCCTGAAATCTCAGCAAACATTTTTTCACCCAATCTTGATGATACTGGCAGGTAATGATCAGTACACCAGTCCCACTTGGCTCACCAAATTTCGTTCTTCTAGGTTAAACCGTTCCGTTGCAGTAACCGTTTTCATGTTTAGGTTTCACTCTGTTTTCTCCTATATGGATACATGTAGTTGGAACTCTAAATCAAACACGGTTTGTGCTAGCTCTTTGAAACTTGGCACAATAATGTAGTTCCAAGTTCTATCGCTATGGTTTGTGTCCGATGGAAGTAGCCCCAAGCAGAGACTGACGAGAATCACTTTCATTGAAAGGGGTTGCCAAGCTTCCAAAAAACTACGATTTTCCTGAAATCTCAGCAAACATTTTTTCACCCAATCTTGATGATACTGGCAGGTAATGATCAGTACACCAGTCCCACTTGGCTCACCAAATTTCGTTCTTCTAGGTTAAACCGTTCCGTTGCAGTAACCGTTTTCATGTTTAGGTTTCACTCTGTTTTCTCCTATATGGATACATGTAGTTGGAACTCTAAATCAAACACGGTTTGTGCTAGCTCTTTGAAACTTGGCACAATAATGTAGTTCCAAGTTCTATCGTTATGGTTTGTGTCCGATGGAAGTAGCCCCAAGCAGAGACTGACGAGAATCACTTTCATTGAAAGGGGTTGCCAAGCTTCCAAAAAACTACGAGTTTCCTGAAATCTCAGCAAACATTTTTTCACCCAATCTTGATGATACTGGCAGGTAATGATCAGTACACCAATCCCACTTGGCTCACCAAATTTCGTTCTTCTAGGTTAAACCGTTCCTTTGCAGTAACCGTTTACATGTTTAGGTTTCACTCTGTTTTCTCCTATATGGATACATGTAGTTGGAACTCTAAATCAAACACGGTGTGTGCTAGCTCTTTGAAACTTGGCACAATAATGTAGTTCCAAGTTCTATCGCTATGGTTTGTGTCCTATTGAAGTAGCCCCAACAGAGACTGACGAGAATCACTTGAATTGAAAGGGGTTGCCAAGCTTCCAAAAAACTACGAGTTTCCTGAAATCTCAGCAAACATTTTTTCACCCAATCTTGATGATACTGGCAGGTAATGATCATTACACCAATCCCACTTTGCTCACCAAATTTCGTTCTTCTAGGTTAAACCGTTCCTTTGCAGTAACCGTTTTCATGTTTAGGTTTCACTCTGTTTTCTCCTATATGGATACATGTAGTTGGAACTCTAAATCAAACACGGTTTGTGCTAGCTCTTTGAAACTTGGCACAATAATGTAGTTCCGAGTTCTATCGCTATGGTTTGTGTCCTATTGAAGTAGCCCAAGCAGAGTCTGACGAGAATCACTTTCATTGAAAGGGGTTGCCAAGCTTCCAAAAAACTACGAGTTTCCTGAAATCTCGGCAAACATTTTTTCACCCAATCTTGATGATACTGGCAGGTAATGATCAGTACACCAGTCCCACTTGGCTCACCAAATTTCGTTCTTCTAGGTTAAACCGTTCCGTTGCAGTAACCGTTTTCATGTTTAGGTTTCACTCTGTTTTCTCCTATATGGATACATGTATTTGGATCTCTAAATCAAACACGGTTTGTGCTAGCTCTTTGAAACTTGGCACAATAATGTAGTTCCAAGTTCTATCGCTATGGTTGGTGTCCCATTGAAGTAGCCCCAAGTAGAGACTGACGAGAATCACTTTCATTGAAAGGGGTTGCCAAGCTTCCAAAAAACTACGAGTTTCCTGAAATCTCAGCAAACATTTTTTCACCCAATCTTGATGATACTGGCAGGTAATGATCAGTACACCAATCCCACTTTGCTCACCAAATTTCGTTCTTCTAGGTTAAACCGTTCGTTTGCAGTAACCGTTTTCATGTTTAGGTTTCACTCTGTTTTCTCCTATATGGATACATGTAGTTGGAACTCTAAATCAAACACGGTTTGTGCTAGCTCTTTGAAACTTGGCACAATAATGTAGTTCCAAGTTCTATCGTTATGGTTTGTTTCCGATGGAAGTAGCCCCAAGCAAAGACTGACGAGAATCACTTTCATTGAAACGGGTTGCCAAGCTTCCAAAAAACTACGAGTTTCCTGAAATCTCAGCAAACATTTTTTCACCCAATCTTGATGATACTGGCAGGTAATGATCAGTACACCAGTCCCACTTGGCTCACCGAATTTCGTTCTTCTAGGTTAAACCGTTCATTTGCAGTAACCGTTTTCATGTTTAGGTTTCACTCTGTTTTCTCCTATATGGATACATGTACTTGGAACTCTAAATCAAACACGGTTTGTGCTAGCTCTTTGAAACTTGGCACAATAATGTAGTTCCAAGATCTATCGCTATGGTTGGTGTCCTATTGAAGTAGCCCCAAGCAGAGACTGACGAGAATCACTTTCATTGAAAGGGGTTGCCAAGCTTCCAAAAAACTACGAGTTTCCTGAAATCTCAGCAAACATTTTTTCAAATAATCTTGATGATACTGGCAGGTAATGATCAGTACACTAATCCCACTTGGCTCACCAAATTTCGTTCTTCTAGGTTAAACTGTTCCTTTGCAGTAACCGTTTTCATGTTTAGGTTTCAATCTGTTTTCTCCTATATGGATACATGTAGTTGGAACTCAAAATCAAACACGGTTTGTGCTAGCTCTTTGAAACTTGGCAAAATAATGTAGTTCCAAGTTCTATCGCTATGGTTGGTGTCCTATTGAAGTAGCCCCAAGCAGAGACTGACGAGAATCACTTTCATTGAAAGGGGTTGCCAAGCTTCCAAAAAAATACGAGTTTCCTGAAATCTCAGCAAACATTTTTTCACCCAATCTGGATGATACTGGCAGGTAATGATCAGTACACGAATCCCACTTGGCTCACCAAATTTCGTTCTTCTAGGTTAAACCGTTCCTTTTCAGTATCCGTATTCATGTTTAGGTTTCACTCTGTTTTCTCCTATATGGATACATGTAGTTGGAACTCTAAATCAAACACGGTTTGTGCTAGCTCTTTGAAAATTGGCACAATAATGTAGTTCCAAGTTCTATCGCTATGGTTTGTGTCCGATGGAAGTAGCCCCAAGCAGAGACTGACGAGAATCACTTTCATTGAAAGGGGTTGCGAAGCTTCCAAAAAACTACGAGTTTCCTGAAATCTTAGCAAACATTTTTTCACCCAATCTTGATGATACTTGCAGGTAATGATCAGTATACCAGTCTCACTTGGTTCACCAAATTTCGTTCTTCTAGGTTAAACCGTTCCTTTGCAGTAACCGTTTTCATGTTTAGGTTTCACTCTGTTTTCTCCTATATGGATACATGTAGTTGGAACTCTAAATCAAACACGGTTTTTTCTACCACTTTGAAATTTGGCAAAATAATGTAGTTCCAAGTTCTATCGCTATTGTTTGTGTCCTACTGAAGTAGCCCCAAGCAGAGACTGACGAGAATCACTTTCATTGAAAGGGGTTGCCAAGATTCCAAAAAACTACGAGTTTCCTCAAATCTCAGCAAACATTTTTTCACCCAATCTGGATGATACTGGCAGGTATTGATCAGTACACCAATACCACTTGGCTCACCAAATTTCGTTCTTCTAGGTTAAACCGTTCATTTGCAGTAACCGTATTCATGTTTAGGTTTCACTCTGTTTTCTCCTATATGGATACATGTAGTTGGAACTCTAAATCAAACACGGTTTGTGCTAGCTCTTTGAAACTTGGCACAATAATGTAGTTCCAAGTTCTATCGCTATGGTTGGTGTCCTATTCAAGTAGCCCCAAGCAGAGACTGACGAGAATCACTTTCATTGAAAGGGGTTGCCAAGCTTCCAAAAAACTACGAGTTTCGTGAAATCTCAGCAAACATTTTTTCACCCAATCTTGATGATACTGGCAGGTAATGATCAGTACACCAATCCCACTTGGCTCACCAAATTTCGTTCTTCTAGGTTAAACCGTTCCTTTGCAGTAACCGTTTTCATGTTTAGGTTTCACTCTGTTTTCTCCTATATGGATACATGTAGTTGGAACTCTAAATCAAACACGGTTTGTGCTAGCTCTTTGAAACTTGGCACAATAATGTAGTTCCAAGTTCTATCGTTATGGTTTGTTTCCGATGGAAGTAGCCCCAAGCAAAGACTGACGAGAATCACTTTCATTGAAACGGGTTGCCAAGCTTCCAAAAAACTACGAGTTTCCTGAAATCTCAGCAAACATTTTTTCACCCAATCTGGATGATACTGGCAGGTAATGATCAGTACACCAATCCCACTTGGCTCACCAAATTTCGTTCTTCTAGGTTAAACCGTTCCTTTGCAGTAACCGTATTCATGTTTAGGTTTCACTCTGTTTTCTCCTATATGGATACATGTAGTTGGAACTCTAAATCAAACACGGTTTGTGCTAGCTCTTTGAAACTTGGCACAATAATGTAGTTCCAAGTTCTATCGCTATGGTTTGTGTCCGATGGAAGTAGCCCCAAGCAAAGACTGACGAGAATCACTTTCATTGAAAGGGGTTGCCAAGCTTCCAAAAAACTACGAGTTTCCTGAAATCTCAGCAAACATTTTTTCACCCAATCTTGATGATACTGGCAGGTAATGATCAGTACACCAATCCCACTTGGCTCACCAAATTTCGTTCTTCTAGGTTAAACCGTTCCTTTGAAGTAACCGTTTACATGTTTAGGTTTCACTCTGTTTTCTCCTATATGGATACATGTAGTTGGAACTCTAAATCAAACACTGTGTGCTAGCTCTTTGAAACTTGGCACAATAATGTAGTTCCAAGTTCTATCGCTATGGTTTGTGTCCTATTGAAGTAGCCCCAACAGAGACTGACGAGAATCACTTTCATTGAAAGGGGTTGCCAAGCTTCCAAAAAACTACGAGTTTCCTGAAATCTCAGCAAACATTTTTTCACCCAATCTTGATGATACTGGCAGGTAATGATCATTACACCAATCCCACTTTGCTCACCAAATTTCGTTCTTCTAGGTTAAACCGTTCCTTTGCAGTAACCGTTTTCATGTTTAGGTTTCACTCTGTTTTCACCTATATGGATACATGTAGTTGGAACTCTAAATCAAACACGGATTGTGCTAGCTCTTTGAAACTTGGCACAATAATGTAGTTCCGAGTTCTATCGCTATGGTTTGTGTCCTATTGAAGTAGCCCCAAGCAGAGACTGACGAGAATCACTTTCATTGAAAGGGGTTGCCAAGCTTCCAAAAAACTACGAGTTTCCAGAAATCTCTGCAAACATTTTTTCACCCAATCTTGATGATACTGGCAGGTAATGATCAGTACACCAATACCACTTGGCTCACCAATTTTCGTTCTTCTACGTTAAACCGTTCCTTTGCAGTAACCGTTTTCATGTTTAGGTTTCACTCTGTTTTCTCCTATATGGATACATGTAGTTGGAACTCTAAATCAAACACGGTTTTTGCTACCTCTTTGAAATTTTGCACAATAATGTAGTTCCAAGTTCTATCGCTATTGTTTGTGTCCTACTGAAGTAGCCCCAAGCAGAGACTGAGGAGAATCACTTTAATTTAAAGGGGTTGCCAAGCTTCCAAAAAACTACGAATTTCCTCAAATCTCAGCAAACATTTTTTCACCCAATGTGGATGATACTGGCAGGTAATGATCAGTACACCAATCCCACTTGGCTCACTAAATTTCGTTCTTCTAGGTTAAACCGTTCCGTTGCAGTAACCGTATTCATGTTTAGGTTTCACTCTGTTTTCTCCTATATGGATACATGTAGTTGGAACTCTAAATCAAACACGGTTTGTGCTAGCTCTTTGAAACTTGGCACAATAATGTAGTTCCAAGTTCTATCGCTATGGTTTGTGTCCTACTGAAGTAGCCCCAAGCAGAGACTGAGGAGAATCACTTTAATTGAAAGGGGTTGCCAAGCTTCCAAAAAACTACGAATTTCCTCAAATCTCAGCAAACATTTTTTCACCCAATCTGGATGATACTGGCAGGTAATGATCAGTACACCAATCCCACTTGGCTCACCAAATTTCGTTCTTCTAGGTTAAACCGTTCATTTGCAGTAACCGTATTCATGTTTAGGTTTCACTCTGTTTTCTCCTATATGGATACATGTAGTTGGAACTCTAAATCAAACACGGTTTGTGCTAGCTCTTTGAAACTTGGCACAATAATGTAGTTCCAAGTTCTATCGCTATGGTTGGTGTCCTATTCAAGTAGCCCCAAGCAGAGACTGACGAGAATCACTTTCATTGAAAGGGGTTGCCAAGCTTCCAAAAAACTATGAGTTTCCTGAAATCTCAGCAAACATTTTTTCACCCAATCTTGATGATACTGGCAGGTAATGATCAGTACACCAGTCCCACTTGGCTCACCGAATTTCGTTCTTCTAGGTTAAACCGTTCATTTGCAGTAACCGTTTTCATGTTTAGGTTTCACTCTGTTTTCTCCTATATGGATACATGTACTTGGAACTCTAAATCAAACACGGTTTGTGCTAGCTCTTTGAAACTTGGCACAATAATGTAGTTCCAAGATCTATCGCTATGGTTGGTGTCCTATTGAAGTAGCCCCAAGCAGAGACTGACGAGAATCACTTTCATTGAAAGGGGTTGCCAAGCTTCCAAAAAACTACGAGTTTCCTGAAATCTCAGCAAACATTTTTTCAAATAATCTTGATGATACTGGCAGGTAATGATCAGTACACTAATCCCACTTGGCTCACCAAATTTCGTTCTTCTAGGTTAAACTGTTCCTTTGCAGTAACCGTTTTCATGTTTAGGTTTCAATCTGTTTTCTCCTATATGGATACATGTAGTTGGAACTCAAAATCAAACACGGTTTGTGCTAGCTCTTTGAAACTTGGCAAAATAATGTAGTTCCAAGTTCTATCGCTATGGTTGGTGTCCTATTGAAGTAGCCCCAAGCAGAGACTGACGAGAATCACTTTCATTGAAAGGGGTTGCCAAGCTTCCAAAAAAATACGAGTTTCCTGAAATCTCAGCAAACATTTTTTCACCCAATCTGGATGATACTGGCAGGTAATGATCAGTACACGAATCCCACTTGGCTCACCAAATTTCGTTCTTCTAGGTTAAACCGTTCCTTTTCAGTATCCGTATTCATGTTTAGGTTTCACTCTGTTTTCTCCTATATGGATACATGTAGTTGGAACTCTAAATCAAACACGGTTTGTGCTAGCTCTTTGAAAATTGGCACAATAATGTAGTTCCAAGTTCTATCGCTATGGTTTGTGTCCGATGGAAGTAGCCCCAAGCAGAGACTGACGAGAATCACTTTCATTGAAAGGGGTTGCGAAGCTTCCAAAAAACTACGAGTTTCCTGAAATCTTAGCAAACATTTTTTCACCCAATCTTGATGATACTTGCAGGTAATGATCAGTATACCAGTCTCACTTGGTTCACCAAATTTCGTTCTTCTAGGTTAAACCGTTCCTTTGCAGTAACCGTTTTCATGTTTAGGTTTCACTCTGTTTTCTCCTATATGGATACATGTAGTTGGAACTCTAAATCAAACACGGTTTTTTCTACCACTTTGAAATTTGGCAAAATAATGTAGTTCCAAGTTCTATCGCTATTGTTTGTGTCCTACTGAAGTAGCCCCAAGCAGAGACTGACGAGAATCACTTTCATTGAAAGGGGTTGCCAAGATTCCAAAAAACTACGAGTTTCCTCAAATCTCAGCAAACATTTTTTCACCCAATCTGGATGATACTGGCAGGTATTGATCAGTACACCAATACCACTTGGCTCACCAAATTTCGTTCTTCTAGGTTAAACCGTTCATTTGCAGTAACCGTATTCATGTTTAGGTTTCACTCTGTTTTCTCCTATATGGATACATGTAGTTGGAACTCTAAATCAAACACGGTTTGTGCTAGCTCTTTGAAACTTGGCACAATAATGTAGTTCCAAGTTCTATCGCTATGGTTGGTGTCCTATTCAAGTAGCCCCAAGCAGAGACTGACGAGAATCACTTTCATTGAAAGGGGTTGCCAAGCTTCCAAAAAACTACGAGTTTCGTGAAATCTCAGCAAACATTTTTTCACCCAATCTTGATGATACTGGCAGGTAATGATCAGTACACCAATCCCACTTGGCTCACCAAATTTCGTTCTTCTAGGTTAAACCGTTCCTTTGCAGTAACCGTTTTCATGTTTAGGTTTCACTCTGTTTTCTCCTATATGGATACATGTAGTTGGAACTCTAAATCAAACACGGTTTGTGCTAGCTCTTTGAAACTTGGCACAATAATGTAGTTCCAAGTTCTATCGTTATGGTTTGTTTCCGATGGAAGTAGCCCCAAGCAAAGACTGACGAGAATCACTTTCATTGAAACGGGTTGCCAAGCTTCCAAAAAACTACGAGTTTCCTGAAATCTCAGCAAACATTTTTTCACCCAATCTGGATGATACTGGCAGGTAATGATCAGTACACCAATCCCACTTGGCTCACCAAATTTCGTTCTTCTAGGTTAAACCGTTCCTTTGCAGTAACCGTATTCATGTTTAGGTTTCACTCTGTTTTCTCCTATATGGATACATGTAGTTGGAACTCTAAATCAAACACGGTTTGTGCTAGCTCTTTGAAACTTGGCACAATAATGTAGTTCCAAGTTCTATCGCTATGGTTTGTGTCCGATGGAAGTAGCCCCAAGCAAAGACTGACGAGAATCACTTTCATTGAAAGGGGTTGCCAAGCTTCCAAAAAACTACGAGTTTCCTGAAATCTCAGCAAACATTTTTTCACCCAATCTTGATGATACTGGCAGGTAATGATCAGTACACCAATCCCACTTGGCTCACCAAATTTCGTTCTTCTAGGTTAAACCGTTCCTTTGAAGTAACCGTTTACATGTTTAGGTTTCACTCTGTTTTCTCCTATATGGATACATGTAGTTGGAACTCTAAATCAAACACTGTGTGCTAGCTCTTTGAAACTTGGCACAATAATGTAGTTCCAAGTTCTATCGCTATGGTTTGTGTCCTATTGAAGTAGCCCCAACAGAGACTGACGAGAATCACTTTCATTGAAAGGGGTTGCCAAGCTTCCAAAAAACTACGAGTTTCCTGAAATCTCAGCAAACATTTTTTCACCCAATCTTGATGATACTGGCAGGTAATGATCATTACACCAATCCCACTTTGCTCACCAAATTTCGTTCTTCTAGGTTAAACCGTTCCTTTGCAGTAACCGTTTTCATGTTTAGGTTTCACTCTGTTTTCACCTATATGGATACATGTAGTTGGAACTCTAAATCAAACACGGATTGTGCTAGCTCTTTGAAACTTGGCACAATAATGTAGTTCCGAGTTCTATCGCTATGGTTTGTGTCCTATTGAAGTAGCCCCAAGCAGAGACTGACGAGAATCACTTTCATTGAAAGGGGTTGCCAAGCTTCCAAAAAACTACGAGTTTCCAGAAATCTCTGCAAACATTTTTTCACCCAATCTTGATGATACTGGCAGGTAATGATCAGTACACCAATACCACTTGGCTCACCAATTTTCGTTCTTCTACGTTAAACCGTTCCTTTGCAGTAACCGTTTTCATGTTTAGGTTTCACTCTGTTTTCTCCTATATGGATACATGTAGTTGGAACTCTAAATCAAACACGGTTTTTGCTACCTCTTTGAAATTTTGCACAATAATGTAGTTCCAAGTTCTATCGCTATTGTTTGTGTCCTACTGAAGTAGCCCCAAGCAGAGACTGAGGAGAATCACTTTAATTTAAAGGGGTTGCCAAGCTTCCAAAAAACTACGAATTTCCTCAAATCTCAGCAAACATTTTTTCACCCAATGTGGATGATACTGGCAGGTAATGATCAGTACACCAATCCCACTTGGCTCACTAAATTTCGTTCTTCTAGGTTAAACCGTTCCGTTGCAGTAACCGTATTCATGTTTAGGTTTCACTCTGTTTTCTCCTATATGGATACATGTAGTTGGAACTCTAAATCAAACACGGTTTGTGCTAGCTCTTTGAAACTTGGCACAATAATGTAGTTCCAAGTTCTATCGCTATGGTTTGTGTCCTACTGAAGTAGCCCCAAGCAGAGACTGAGGAGAATCACTTTAATTGAAAGGGGTTGCCAAGCTTCCAAAAAACTACGAATTTCCTCAAATCTCAGCAAACATTTTTTCACCCAATCTGGATGATACTGGCAGGTAATGATCAGTACACCAATCCCACTTGGCTCACCAAATTTCGTTCTTCTAGGTTAAACCGTTCATTTGCAGTAACCGTATTCATGTTTAGGTTTCACTCTGTTTTCTCCTATATGGATACATGTAGTTGGAACTCTAAATCAAACACGGTTTGTGCTAGCTCTTTGAAACTTGGCACAATAATGTAGTTCCAAGTTCTATCGCTATGGTTGGTGTCCTATTCAAGTAGCCCCAAGCAGAGACTGACGAGAATCACTTTCATTGAAAGGGGTTGCCAAGCTTCCAAAAAACTATGAGTTTCCTGAAATCTCAGCAAACATTTTTTCACCCAATCTTGATGATACTGGCAGGTAATGATCAGTACACCAGTCCCACTTGGCTCACCAAATTTCGTTCTTCTAGGTTAAACCGTTCCGTTGCAGTAACCGTTTTCATGTTTAGGTTTCACCCTGTTTTCTCCTATATGGATACATGTAGTTGGAACTCTAAATCAAACACGGTTTGTGCTAGCTCTTTGAAACTTGGCACAATAATGTAGTTCCCAGTTCTATCGCTATGGTTTGTGTCCGATGGAAGTAGCCCCAAGCAGAGACTGACGAGAATCACTTTCATTGAAAGGGGTTGCCAAACTTCCAAAAAACTACGAGTTTCCTGAAATCTCAGCAAACATTTTTCCACCCAATCTTGATAAAACTGGCAGGTAATGATCAGTACACCAATCCCACTTGGCTCACCAAATTTCGTTCTTCTAGGTTAAACCGTTCCTTTGCAGTAACCGTTTACATGTTTAGATTTCACTCTGTTTTCTCCTATATGGATACATGTAGTTGGAACTCTAAATCAAACACGGTTTGTGCTAGCTCTTTGAAACTTGGCACAATAATGTAGTTCCACGTTCTTTCGATATGGTTTGTGTCCTATGGAAGTAGCCCCAAGCAGAGACTGACGAGAATCACTTTCATTGAAAGGGGTTGCCAAGCTTCCAAAAAACTACGAGTTTCCTGAAATCTCAGCAAACATTTTTTCACCCAATCCTGATGATACTTGCAGGTAATGATCAGTACACCAATCCCACATGGCTCACCAAATTTCGTTCTTCTAGGTTAAACCGTTCCTTTGCAGTAACCGTTTTCATGTTTAGGTTTCACTCTGTTTTCTCCTATATGGATACATGTAGTTGGAACTCTAAATCAAACACGGTTTGTGCTAGCTCTTTGAAACTTGGCACAATAATGTAGTTCCAAGTTCTATCGCTATGGTTTGTGTCCTATTGAAGTAGCCCCAAGCAGAGACTGACGAGAATCACTTTCATTGAAAGGGGTTGCCAAGCTTCCAAAAAACTACGAGTTTCCTGAAAAGTCAGCAAACATTTTTTCACCCAATCTTGATGATACTGGCAGGTAATGATCAGTACACAAATCCCACTTGGCTCACCAAATTTCGTACTTCTAGGTTAAACCGTTCCTTTGCAGTAACCGTTTTCATGTTTAGGTTTCACTCTGTTTTCTCCTATATGGATACATGTAGTTGGAACTCTAAATCAAACACGGTTTGTGCTAGCTCTTTGAAACTTGGCACAATAATGTAGTTCCAAGTTCTATCGCTATGATTGGTGTCCTATTGAAGTAGCCCCAAGCAGAGACTGACGAGAATCACTTTCATTGAAAGGGGTTGCCAAGCTTCCAAAAAACTACGAGTTTCCTGAAACCTCAGCAAACATTTTTTCACCCAATCTTGATGATACTGGCAGGTAATGATCAGTACACCAATCCCACTTGGCTCACCAAATTTATTTCTTCTAGGTTAAACCGTTCCTTTGCAGTAACCGTTTTCATGTTTAGGTTTCACTCTGTTTTCTCCTATATGGATACATGTAGTTGGAACTCTAAATCAAACACGGTTTGTGCTAGCTCTTTGAAACTTGGCACAATAATGTAGTTCCAAGTTCTTTCGATATGGTTTGTGTCCTATGGAAGTAGCCCCAAGCAGAGACTGACGAGAATCACTTTCATTGAAAGGGGTTGCCAAGCTTCCAAAAAACTACGAGTTTCCTGAAATCTCAGCAAACATTTTTTCACCCAATCCTGATGATACTTGCAGGTAATGATCAGTACACCAATCCCACATGGCTCACCAAATTTCGTTCTTCTAGGTTAAACCGTTCCTTTGCAGTAACCGTTTTCATGTTTAGGTTTCACTCTGTTTTCTCCTATATGGATACATGTAGTTGGAACTCTAAATCAAACACGGTTTGTGCTAGCTCTTTGAAACTTGGCACAATAATGTAGTTCCAAGTTCTATCGCTATGGTTTGTGTCCTATTGAAGTAGCCCCAAGCAGAGACTGACGAGAATCACTTTCATTGAAAGGGGTTGCCAAGCTTCCAAAAAACTACGAGTTTCCTGAAAAGTCAGCAAACATTTTTTCACCCAATCTTGATGATACTGGCAGGTAATGATCAGTACACAAATCCCACTTGGCTCACCAAATTTCGTACTTCTAGGTTAAACCGTTCCTTTGCAGTAACCGTTTTCATGTTTAGGTTTCACTCTGTTTTCTCCTATATGGATACATGTAGTTGGAACTCTAAATCAAACACGGTTTGTGCCAGCTCTTTGAAACTTGGCACAATAATGTAGTTCCAAGTTCTATCGCTATGATTGGTGTCCTATTGAAGTAGCCCCAAGCAGAGACTGACGAGAATCACTTTCATTGAAAGGGGTTGCCAAGCTTCCAAAAAACTACGAGTTTCCTGAAACCTCAGCAAACATTTTTTCACCCAATCTTGATGATACTGGCAGGTAATGATCAGTACACCAATCCCACTTGGCTCACCAAATTTATTTCTTCTAGGTTAAACCGTTCCTTTGCAGTAACCGTTTTCATGTTTAGGTTTCACTCTGTTTTCTCCTATATGGATACATGTAGTTGGAACTCTAAATCAAACACGGTTTGTGCTAGCTCTTTGAAACTTGGCACAATAATGTAGTTCCAAGTTCTATCGCTATGGTTGGTGTCCTATTGAAGTAGCCCCAAGCAGAGACTGACGAGAATCACTTTCATTGAAAGGGGTTGCCAAGCTTCCAAAAAACTACGAGTTTCCGGAAATCTCAGCAAACATTTTTTCCCCCAATCTTGATGATACTGGCAGGTAATGATCACGACACCAATCCCACTTGGCTCACCAAATTTCGTTCTTCTAGGTTAAACCGTTCCTTTGCAGTAACCGTTTTCATGTTTAGGTTTCACTCTGTTTTCTCCTATATGGATACATGTAGTTGGAACTCTAAATCAAACAGGGTTTGTGCTAGCTCTTTAAAACTTGGCACAATAATGTAGTACCAAGTTCTTTCGCTGTGGTTGGTGTCCTATTGATGTAGCCCAAAGCAGAGACTGACGAGAATCACTTTCATTGAAAGGGTTTGCCAAGCTTCCAAAAAACTACGAGTTTCCTGAAACCTCAGCAAACATTTTTTCACCCAATCTTGATGATACTGGCAGGTAATGATCAGTACACCAATCCCACTTGGCTCACCAAATTTATTTCTTCTAGGTTAAACCGTTCCTTTGCAGTAACCTTTTTCATGTTTAGGTTTCACTCTGTTTTCTCCTATATGGAAACATGTAGTTGGAACGCTAAATCAAACACGGTTTGTGCTAGCTCTTTGAAACTTGGCACAATAATGCAGTTCCAAGTTCTATCGCTATGGTTTGTGTCCGATGGAAGTAGCCCCAAGCAGAGACTGACGAGAATCACTTTCATTGAAAGGGGTTGCCAAGCTTCCAAAAAACTACGATTTTCCTGAAATCTCAGCAAACATTTTTTCACCCAATCTTGATGATACTGGCAGGTAATGATCAGTACACCAGTCCCACTTGGCTCACCAAATTTCGTTCTTCTAGGTTAAACCGTTCCGTTGCAGTAACCGTTTTCATGTTTAGGTTTCACTCTGTTTTCTCCTATATGGATACATGTAGTTGGAACTCTAAATCAAACACGGTTTGTGCTAGCTCTTTGAAACTTGGCACAATAATGTAGTTCCAAGTTCTATCGTTATGGTTTGTGTCCGATGGAAGTAGCCCCAAGCAGAGACTGACGAGAATCACTTTCATTGAAAGGGGTTGCCAAGCTTCCAAAAAACTACGAGTTTCCTGAAATCTCAGCAAACATTTTTTCACCCAATCTTGATGATACTGGCAGGTAATGATCAGTACACCAATCCCACTTGGCTCACCAAATTTCGTTCTTCTAGGTTAAACCGTTCCTTTGCAGTAACCGTTTTCATGTTTAGGTTTCACTCTGTTTTCTCCTATATGGATACATGTAGTTGGAACTCTAAAATCAAACACGGTGTGTGCTAGCTCTTTGAAACTTGGCACAATAATGTAGTTCCAAGTTCTATCGCTATGGTTTGTGTCCTATTGAAGTAGCCCCAACAGAGACTGACGAGAATCACTTGAATTGAAAGGGGTTGCCAAGCTTCCAAAAAACTACGAGTTTCCTGAAATCTCAGCAAACATTTTTTCACCCAATCTTGATGATACTGGCAGGTAATGATCATTACACCAATCCCACTTTGCTCACCAAATTTCGTTCTTCTAGGTTAAACCGTTCCTTTGCAGTAACCGTTTTCATGTTTAGGTTTCACTCTGTTTTCTCCTATATGGATACATGTAGTTGGAACTCTAAATCAAACACGGTTTGTGCTAGCTCTTTGAAACTTGGCACAATAATGTAGTTCCGAGTTCTATCGCTATGGTTTGTGTCCTATTGAAGTAGGCCCAAGCAGAGACTGACGAGAATCACTTTCATTGAAAGGGGTTGCCAAGCTTCCAAAAAACTACGAGTTTCCTGAAATCTCGGCAAACATTTTTTCACCCAATCTTGATGATACTGGCAGGTAATGATCAGTACACCAGTCCCACTTGGCTCACCAAATTTCGTTCTTCTAGGTTAAACCGTTCCGTTGCAGTAACCGTTTTCATGTTTAGGTTTCACTCTGTTTTCTCCTATATGGATACATGTATTTGGATCTCTAAATCAAACACGGTTTGTGCTAGCTCTTTGAAACTTGGCACAATAATGTAGTTCCAAGTTCTATCGCTATGGTTGGTGTCCCATTGAAGTAGCCCCAAGTAGAGACTGACGAGAATCACTTTCATTGAAAGGGGTTGCCAAGCTTCCAAAAAACTACGAGTTTCCTGAAATCTCAGCAAACATTTTTTCACCCAATCTTGATGATACTGGCAGGTAATGATCAGTACACCAATCCCACTTTGCTCACCAAATTTCGTTCTTCTAGGTTAAACCGTTCGTTTGCAGTAACCGTTTTCATGTTTAGGTTTCACTCTGTTTTCTCCTATATGGATACATGTAGTTGGAACTCTAAATCAAACACGGTTTGTGCTAGCTCTTTGAAACTTGGCACAATAATGTAGTTCCAAGTTCTATCGTTATGGTTTGTTTCCGATGGAAGTAGCCCCAAGCAAAGACTGACGAGAATCACTTTCATTGAAACGGGTTGCCAAGCTTCCAAAAAACTACGAGTTTCCTGAAATCTCAGCAAACATTTTTTCACCCAATCTTGATGATACTGGCAGGTAATGATCAGTACACCAGTCCCACTTGGCTCACCGAATTTCGTTCTTCTAGGTTAAACCGTTCATTTGCAGTAACCGTTTTCATGTTTAGGTTTCACTCTGTTTTCTCCTATATGGATACATGTATTTGGAACTCTAAATCAAACACGGTTTGTGCTAGCTCTTTGAAACTTGGCACAATAATGTAGTTCCAAGATCTATCGCTATGGTTGGTGTCCTATTGAAGTAGCCCCAAGCAGAGACTGACGAGAATCACTTTCATTGAAAGGGGTTGCCAAGCTTCCAAAAAACTACGAGTTTCCTGAAATCTCAGCAAACATTTTTTCAAATAATCTTGATGATACTGGCAGGTAATGATCAGTACACTAATCCCACTTGGCTCACCAAATTTCGTTCTTCTAGGTTAAACTGTTCCTTTGCAGTAACCGTTTTCATGTTTAGGTTTCAATCTGTTTTCTCCTATATGGATACATGTAGTTGGAACTCAAAATCAAACACGGTTTGTGCTAGCTCTTTGAAACTTGGCAAAATAATGTAGTTCCAAGTTCTATCGCTATGGTTGGTGTCCTATTGAAGTAGCCCCAAGCAGAGACTGACGAGAATCACTTTCATTGAAAGGGGTTGCCAAGCTTCCAAAAAAATACGAGTTTCCTGAAATCTCAGCAAACATTTTTTCACCCAATCTGGATGATACTGGCAGGTAATGATCAGTACACGAATCCCACTTGGCTCACCAAATTTCGTTCTTCTAGGTTAAACCGTTCCTTTTCAGTATCCGTATTCATGTTTAGGTTTCACTCTGTTTTCTCCTATATGGATACATGTAGTTGGAACTCTAAATCAAACACGGTTTGTGCTAGCTCTTTGAAAATTGGCACAATAATGTAGTTCCAAGTTCTATCGCTATGGTTTGTGTCCGATGGAAGTAGCCCCAAGCAGAGACTGACGAGAATCACTTTCATTGAAAGGGGTTGCGAAGCTTCCAAAAAACTACGAGTTTCCTGAAATCTTAGCAAACATTTTTTCACCCAATCTTGATGATACTTGCAGGTAATGATCAGTACACCAGTCTCACTTGGTTCACCAAATTTCGTTCTTCTAGGTTAAACCGTTCCTTTGCAGTAACCGTTTTCATGTTTAGGTTTCACTCTGTTTTCTCCTATATGGATACATGTAGTTGGAACTCTAAATCAAACACGGTTTTTTCTACCACTTTGAAATTTTGCAAAATAATGTAGTTCCAAGTTCTATCGCTATTGTTTGTGTCCTACTGAAGTAGCCCCAAGCAGAGACTGACGAGAATCACTTTCATTGAAAGGGGTTGCCAAGATTCCAAAAAACTACGAGTTTCCTCAAATCTCAGCAAACATTTTTTCACCCAATCTGGATGATACTGGCAGGTATTGATCAGTACACCAATACCACTTGGCTCACCAAATTTCGTTCTTCTAGGTTAAACCGTTCATTTGCAGTAACCGTATTCATGTTTAGGTTTCACTCTGTTTTCTCCTATATGGATACATGTAGTTGGAACTCTAAATCAAACACGGTTTGTGCTAGCTCTTTGAAACTTGGCACAATAATGTAGTTCCAAGTTCTATCGCTATGGTTGGTGTCCTATTCAAGTAGCCCCAAGCAGAGACTGACGAGAATCACTTTCATTGAAAGGGGTTGCCAAGCTTCCAAAAAACTACGAGTTTCGTGAAATCTCAGCAAACATTTTTTCACCCAATCTTGATGATACTGGCAGGTAATGATCAGTACACCAATCCCACTTGGCTCACCAAATTTCGTTCTTCTAGGTTAAACCGTTCCTTTGCAGTAACCGTTTTCATGTTTAGGTTTCACTCTGTTTTCTCCTATATGGATACATGTAGTTGGAACTCTAAATCAAACACGGTTTGTGCTAGCTCTTTGAAACTTGGCACAATAATGTAGTTCCAAGTTCTATCGTTATGGTTTGTTTCCGATGGAAGTAGCCCCAAGCAAAGACTGACGAGAATCACTTTCATTGAAACGGGTTGCCAAGCTTCCAAAAAACTACGAGTTTCCTGAAATCTCAGCAAACATTTTTTCACCCAATCTGGATGATACTGGCAGGTAATGATCAGTACACCAATCCCACTTGGCTCACCAAATTTCGTTCTTCTAGGTTAAACCGTTCCTTTGCAGTAACCGTATTCATGTTTAGGTTTCACTCTGTTTTCTCCTATATGGATACATGTAGTTGGAACTCTAAATCAAACACGGTTTGTGCTAGCTCTTTGAAACTTGGCACAATAATGTAGTTCCAAGTTCTATCGCTATGGTTTGTGTCCGATGGAAGTAGCCCCAAGCAGAGACTGACGAGAATCACTTTCATTGAAAGGGGTTGCCAAGCTTCCAAAAAACTACGAGTTTCCTGAAATCTCAGCAAACATTTTTTCACCCAATCTTGATGATACTGGCAGGTAATGATCAGTACACCAATCCCACTTGGCTCACCAAATTTCGTTCTTCTAGGTTAAACCGTTCCTTTGAAGTAACCGTTTACATGTTTAGGTTTCACTCTGTTTTCTCCTATATGGATACATGTAGTTGGAACTCTAAATCAAACACTGTTTGTGCTAGCTCTTTGAAACTTGGCACAATAATGTAGTTCCAAGTTCTATCGCTATGGTTTGTGTCCTATTGAAGTAGCCCCAAGCAGAGACTGACGAGAATCACTTTCATTGAAAGGGGTTGCCAAGCTTCCAAAAAACTACGAGTTTCCTGAAATCTCAGCAAACATTTTTTCACCCAATCTTGATGATACTGGCAGGTAATGATCATTACACCAATCCCACTTTGCTCACCAAATTTCGTTCTTCTAGGTTAAACCGTTCCTTTGCAGTAACCGTTTTCATGTTTAGGTTTCACTCTGTTTTCACCTATATGGATACATGTAGTTGGAACTCTAAATCAAACACGGATTGTGCTAGCTCTTTGAAACTTGGCACAATAATGTAGTTCCGAGTTCTATCGCTATGGTTTGTGTCCTATTGAAGTAGCCCCAAGCAGAGACTGACGAGAATCACTTTCATTGAAAGGGGTTGCCAAGCTTCCAAAAAACTACGAGTTTCCAGAAATCTCTGCAAACATTTTTTCACCCAATCTTGATGATACTGGCAGGTAATGATCAGTACACCAATACCACTTGGCTCACCAATTTTCGTTCTTCTACGTTAAACCGTTCCTTTGCAGTAACCGTTTTCATGTTTAGGTTTCACTCTGTTTTCTCCTATATGGATACATGTAGTTGGAACTCTAAATCAAACACGGTTTTTGCTACCTCTTTGAAATTTTGCACAATAATGTAGTTCCAAGTTCTATCGCTATTGTTTGTGTCCTACTGAAGTAGCCCCAAGCAGAGACTGAGGAGAATCACTTTAATTGAAAGGGGTTGCCAAGCTTCCAAAAAACTACGAATTTCCTCAAATCTCAGCAAACATTTTTTCACCCAATGTGGATGATACTGGCAGGTAATGATCAGTACACCAATCCCACTTGGCTCACTAAATTTCGTTCTTCTAGGTTAAACCGTTCCGTTGCAGTAACCGTATTCATGTTTAGGTTTCACTCTGTTTTCTCCTATATGGATACATGTAGTTGGAACTCTAAATCAAACACGGTTTGTGCTAGCTCTTTGAAACTTGGCACAATAATGTAGTTCCAAGTTCTATCGCTATGGTTTGTGTCCGATGGAAGTAGCCCCAAGCAGAGACTGACGAGAATCACTTTCATTGAAAGGGGTTGCCAAGCTTCCAAAAAACTACGAGTTTCCTGAAATCTCAGCAAACATTTTTTCACCCAATCTTGATGATACTGGCAGGTAATGATCAGTACACCAATCCCACTTGGCTCACCAAATTTCGTTCTTCTAGGTTAAACCGTTCCTTTGCAGTAACCGTTTACATGTTTAGGTTTCACTCTGTTTTCTCCTATATGGATACATGTAGTTGGAACTCTAAATCAAACACTGTGTGCTAGCTCTTTGAAACTTGGCACAATAATGTAGTTCCAAGTTCTATCGCTATGGTTTGTGTCCTATTGAAGTAGCCCCAACAGAGACTGACGAGAATCACTTTCATTGAAAGGGGTTGCCAAGCTTCCAAAAAACTACGAGTTTCCTGAAATCTCAGCAAACATTTTTTCACCCAATCTTGATGATACTGGCAGGTAATGATCATTACACCAATCCCACTTTGCTCACCAAATTTCGTTCTTCTAGGTTAAACCGTTCCTTTGCAGTAACCGTTTTCATGTTTAGGTTTCACTCTGTTTTCTCCTATATGGATACATGTAGTTGGAACTCTAAATCAAACACGGATTGTGCTAGCTCTTTGAAACTTGGCACAATAATGTAGTTCCGAGTTCTATCGCTATGGTTTGCGTCCTATTGAAGTAGCCCCAAGCAGAGACTGACGAGAATCACTTTCATTGAAAGGGGTTGCCAAGCTTCCAAAAAACTACGAGTTTCCTGAAATCTCTGCAAACATTTTTTCACCCAATCTTGATGATACTGGCAGGTAATGATCAGTACACCAATACCACTTGGCTCACCAAATTTCGTTCTTCTGCGTTAAACCGTTCCTTTGCAGTAACCGTTTTCATGTTTAGGTTTCACTCTGTTTTCTCCTATATGGATACATGTAGTTGGAACTCTAAATCAAACACGGTTTTAGCTACCTCTTTGAAATTTTGCACAATAATGTAGTTCCAAGTTCTATCGCTATTGTTTGTGTCCTACTGAAGTAGCCCCAAGCAGAGACTGAGGAGAATCACTTTAATTGAAAGGGGTTGCCAAGCTTCCAAAAAACTACGAATTTCCTCAAATCTCAGCAAACATTTTTTCACCCAATCTGGATGATACTGGCAGGTAATGATCAGTACACCAATCCCACTTGGCTCACCAAATTTCGTTCTTCTAGGTTAAACCGTTCCTTTGCAGTAACCGTTTACATGTTTAGGTTTCACTCTGTTTTCTCCTATATGGATACATGTAGTTGGAACTCTAAATCAAACACGGTTTGTGCTAGCTCTTTGAAACTTGGCACAATAATGTAGTTCCAAGTTCTATCGCTATGGTTTGTGTCCGATGGAAGTAGCCCCAAGCAGAGACTGACGAGAATCACTTTCATTGAAAGGGGTTGCCAAGCTTCCAAAAAACTACGAGTTTCCTGAAATCTCAGCAAACATTTTTTCACCCAATCTTGATGATACTGGCAGGTAATGATCAGTACACCAATCCCACTTGGCTCACCAAATTTCGTTCTTCTAGGTTAAACCGTTCCTTTGAAGTAACCGTTTACATGTTTAGGTTTCACTCTGTTTTCTCCTATATGGATACATGTAGTTGGAACTCTAAATCAAACACTGTGTGCTAGCTCTTTGAAACTTGGCACAATAATGTAGTTCCAAGTTCTATCGCTATGGTTTGTGTCCTATTGAAGTAGCCCCAACAGAGACTGACGAGAATCACTTTCATTGAAAGGGGTTGCCAAGCTTCCAAAAAACTACGAGTTTCCTGAAATCTCAGCAAACATTTTTCCACCCAATCTTGATGATACTGGCAGGTAATGATCATTACACCAATCCCACTTTGCTCACCAAATTTCGTTCTTCTAGGTTAAACCGTTCCTTTGCAGTAACCGTTTTCATGTTTAGGTTTCACTCTGTTTTCACCTATATGGATACATGTAGTTGGAACTCTAAATCAAACACGGATTGTGCTAGCTCTTTGAAACTTGGCACAATAATGTAGTTCCGAGTTCTATCGCTATGGTTTGTGTCCTATTGAAGTAGCCCCAAGCAGAGACTGACGAGAATCACTTTCATTGAAAGGGGTTGCCAAGCTTCCAAAAAACTACGAGTTTCCAGAAATCTCTGCAAACATTTTTTCACCCAATCTTGATGATACTGGCAGGTAATGATCAGTACACCAATACCACTTGGCTCACCAATTTTCGTTCTTCTACGTTAAACCGTTCCTTTGCAGTAACCGTTTTCATGTTTAGGTTTCACTCTGTTTTCTCCTATATGGATACATGTAGTTGGAACTCTAAATCAAACACGGTTTTTGCTACCTCTTTGAAATTTTGCACAATAATGTAGTTCCAAGTTCTATCGCTATTGTTTGTGTCCTACTGAAGTAGCCCCAAGCAGAGACTGAGGAGAATCACTTTAATTGAAAGGGGTTGCCAAGCTTCCAAAAAACTACGAATTTCCTCAAATCTCAGCAAACATTTTTTCACCCAATGTGGATGATACTGGCAGGTAATGATCAGTACACCAATCCCACTTGGCTCACTAAATTTCGTTCTTCTAGGTTAAACCGTTCCGTTGCAGTAACCGTATTCATGTTTAGGTTTCACTCTGTTTTCTCCTATATGGATACATGTAGTTGGAACTCTAAATCAAACACGGTTTGTGCTAGCTCTTTGAAACTTGGCACAATAATGTAGTTCCAAGTTCTATCGCTATGGTTTGTGTCCGATGGAAGTAGCCCCAAGCAGAGACTGACGAGAATCACTTTCATTGAAAGGGTTGCCAAGCTTCCAAAAAACTACGAGTTTCCTGAAATCTCAGCAAACATTTTTTCACCCAATCTTGATGATACTGGCAGGTAATGATCAGTACACCAATCCCACTTGGCTCACCAAATTTCGTTCTTCTAGGTTAAACCGTTCCTTTGCAGTAACCGTTTACATGTTTAGGTTTCACTCTGTTTTCTCCTATATGGATACATGTAGTTGGAACTCTAAATCAAACACTGTTGTGCTAGCTCTTTGAAACTTGGCACAATAATGTAGTTCCAAGTTCTATCGCTATGGTTTGTGTCCTATTGAAGTAGCCCCAAGCAGAGACTGACGAGAATCACTTTCATTGAAAGGGGTTGCCAAGCTTCCAAAAAACTACGAGTTTCCTGAAATCTCAGCAAACATTTTTTCACCCAATCTTGATGATACTGGCAGGTAATGATCATTACACCAATCCCACTTTGCTCACCAAATTTCGTTCTTCTAGGTTAAACCGTTCCTTTGCAGTAACCGTTTTCATGTTTAGGTTTCACTCTGTTTTCTCCTATATGGATACATGTAGTTGGAACTCTAAATCAAACACGGATTGTGCTAGCTCTTTGAAACTTGGCACAATAATGTAGTTCCGAGTTCTATCGCTATGGTTTGTGTCCTATTGAAGTAGCCCCAAGCAGAGACTGACGAGAATCACTTTCATTGAAAGGGGTTGCCAAGCTTCCAAAAAACTACGAGTTTCCTGAAATCTCTGCAAACATTTTTTCACCCAATCTTGATGATACTGGCAGGTAATGATCAGTACACCAATACCACTTGGCTCACCAAATTTCGTTCTTCTGCGTTAAACCGTTCCTTTGCAGTAACCGTTTTCATGTTTAGGTTTCACTCTGTTTTCTCCTATATGGATACATGTAGTTGGAACTCTAAATCAAACACGGTTTTAGCTACCTCTTTGAAATTTTGCACAATAATGTAGTTCCAAGTTCTATCGCTATTGTTTGTGTCCTACTGAAGTAGCCCCAAGCAGAGACTGAGGAGAATCACTTTAATTGAAAGGGGTTGCCAAGCTTCCAAAAAACTACGAATTTCCTCAAATCTCAGCAAACATTTTTTCACCCAATCTGGATGATACTGGCAGGTAATGATCAGTACACCAATCCCACTTGGCTCACCAAATTTCGTTCTTCTAGGTTAAACCGTTCCTTTGCAGTAACCGTTTTCATGTTTAGGTTTCACTCTGTTTTCTCCTATATGGATACATGTAGTTGGAACTCTAAATCAAACACGGTTTGTGCTAGCTCTTTGAAACTTGGCACAATAATGTAGTTCCAAGTTCTATCGCTATGGTTGGTGTCCTATTCAAGTAGCCCCAAGCAGAGACTGACGAGAATCACTTTCATTGAAAGGGGTTGCCAAGCTTCCAAAAAACTATGAGTTTCCTGAAATCTCAGCAAACATTTTTTCACCCAATCTTGATGATACTGGCAGGTAATGATCAGTACACCAGTCCCACTTGGCTCACCAAATTTCGTTCTTCTAGGTTAAACCGTTCCGTTGCAGTAACCGTTTTCATGTTTAGGTTTCACTCTGTTTTCTCCTTTCATGTTTAGGTTTCACTCTGTTTTCTCCTATATGGATACATGTAGTTGGAACTCTAAATCAAACACGGTTTTGTGCTAGCTCTTTGAAAACTTGGCACAATAATGTAGTTCCCAGTTTCTATCGCTATGGTTTTGTGTCCGATGGAAGTAGCCCCAAGCAGTGACTGACGAGAATCACTTTCATTGAAAGGGGTTGCCAAAACTTCCAAAAAAAACTACGAGTTTTCCTGAAATCTCAGCAA
>NW_027552931.1:0-51453 GCF_045843805.1 Urocitellus parryii
ATGTTTAGGTTTCACTCTGTTTTCTCCTATATGGATACATGTAGTTGGAAATCTAAATCAAACATGGTTTGTGCTAGCTCTTTGAAACTTGGCACAATAATGTAGTTCCAAGTTCTATCGCTATGGTTTGTGTGCTATTGAAGTAGCCCCAAGCAGAGACTAATGAGAATCCCTTTCATTGAAAGGGGTTGCCAAGCTTCCAAAAAACTACGAGTTTCCTGAAATCTCAGCAAACAATTTTTCACGCAATCTTGATGATACTTGCATGTAGTGATCAGTACACGAATGCCACTTGGCTCACTAAATTTCGTTCTTCTAGGTTAAAACGTTCCTTTGCAGTAACCGTTTTCATGATTAGGTTTCAATCTGTTTTCTCCTATATGGATACATGTAGTTGGAACTCTAAATCAAACACGGTTTGTGCTAGCTCTTTGAAACTTGGCACAATAATGTAGTTCCAAGTTCTATCGCTATGGTTTGTGTGCTATTGAAGTAGCCCCAAGCAGAGACTGATGAGAATCCCTTTCGTAGAAAGGCGTTGCCAGGCTTCCAAAAAACTGCGAGTTTCCTGAAATCACAGCAAACTTTTTTTCACCCAGTCTTGATGATACTTCCATTTAATGATCAGTACACCAATCCCACTTGGCTCACCAAATGTCGTTCTTCTAGGTTAAACCGTTCCTTTGCAGTAATCGTTTTCATATTTAGGTTTCACTCTGTTTTCTCCTATATAGATACATGTAGTTGGAACTCTAAATCAAACACGGTTTGTGCTAGCTCTTTGAAGCTTGGCACATTAATGAAGTTCCAAGTTCTATCGCTATGGTTTGTGTGCTATTGAAGTAGCCCCAAGCAGAGACTGACGAGAATCACTTTCATTGAACGTGGTTGTAGGCTTCCTAAAAACTGCGAGTTTCCTGAAATCTCAGCAAACATTTTTTAACCCAATCTTGATGATACTTCCATTTAATGATCAGTACACCAATCCCACTTGGCTCACCAAATTTCGTTCTTCTAGGTTAAACCGTTCCTTTGCAGTAACCGTTTTCATGTTTAGGTTTCACTCTGTTTTCTCCTATATGGATACATGTAGTTGGAACTCTAAATCAAACACGGTTTGTGCTAGCTCTTTGAAACTTGGCACAATAATGTAGTTCCAAGTTCTATCGCTATGGTTTGTGTGCTATTGAAGTAGCCCCAAGCAGAGACTGACGAGAATCCCTTTCATTGAAAGGGGTTGCCAAGCTTCCAAAAAACTACGAGTTTCCTGAAATCTCAGCAAACATTTTTTCACCCAATCTTGATGATACTTCCATTTAATGATCAGTACACCAATCCCACTTGGCTCACCAAATTTCGTTCTTCTAGGTTAAACCGTTCCTTTGCAGTAACCGTTTTCATGTTTAGGTTTCACTCTGTTTTCTCCTATATGGATATATGTAGTTGGAACTCTAAATCAAACACGGTTTGTGCTAGCTCTTTGAAACTTGGCACAATAATGTAGTTCCAAGTTCTATCACTATGGTTTGTGTGCTACTGAACTAGCCCCAAGCAGAGACTGAAGAGAATCCCTTTCATAGAAAGGGGTTGCCAGGCTTCCAAAAAACTGCGAGTTTCCTGAAATCTCAGCAAACATTTTTTCACCCAGTCTTGATGATACTTCCATTTAATGATCAGTACACCAATCCCACTTGGCTCACCAAATTTCGTTCTTCTAGGTTAAACCGTTCCTTTGCAGTAACCGTTTTCATGTTTAGGTTTCACTCTGTTTTCTCCTATATGGATACATGTAGTTGGAAATCTAAATCAAATATGGTTTGTGCTAGCTCTTTGAAACTTGGCAGAATAATGTAGTTCCAAGTTCTATCGCTATGGTTTGTGTGCTATTGAAGTAGCCCCAAGCAGAGACTGACGAGAATCCCTTTCATTGAAAGGGGTTGCCAAGCTTCCAAAAAACTACGAGTTTCCTGAAATCTCAGCAAACAATTTTTCACCCAATCTTGATGATACTTGCATGTAGTGATCAGTACACGAATCCCACTTGGCTCACTAAATTTCGTTCTTCTAGGTTAAAACGTTCCTTTGCAGTAACCGTTTTCATGATTAGGTTTCACTCTGTTTTCTCCTATATGGATACATGTAGTTCGAACTCTAAATCAAACACGGTTTGTGCTAGCTCTTTGAAACTTGGCACAATAATGTAGTTCCAAGTTCTATCGCTATGGTTTGTGTGCTATTGAAGCAGCCCCAAGTAGAGACTGACGAGAATCCCTTTCGTAGAAAGGCGTTGCGAGGCTTCCAAAAAACTGGGAGTTTCCTGAAATCACAGCAAACATTTTTTCACCCAGTCTTGATGATACTTCCATTTAATGATCAGTACACCAATCCCACTTGGCTCACCAAATTTCGTTCTTCTAGGTTAAACCGTTCCTTTGCAGTAATCGTTTTCATATTTAGGTTTCACTCTGTTTTCTCCTATATAGATACATGTAGTTGGAACTCTAAATCAAACACGGTTTGTGCTAGCTCTTTGAAACCTGGCACAATAATGTAGTTCCAAGTTCTATCGCTATGGTTTGTGTGCTATTGAAGTAGCCCCAAGCAGAGACTGACGAGAATCCCTTTCATTGAAAGGGGTTGCCAAGCTTCCAAAAAACTACGAGTTTCCTGAAATCTCAGCAAACATTTTTTCACCCAAACTTGATGATACTTCCATTTAATGATCAGTACACCAATCCCACTTGGCTCACCAAATTTCGTTCTTCTAGGTTAAATTGTTCCTTTGCAGTAACCGTTTTCATGTTTAGGTTTCACTCTGTTTTCTACTATATGGATACATGTAGTTGGAACTCTAAATCAAACACGGTTTGTGCTAGCTCTTTGAAACTTGGCACAATAATGTAGTTCCAAGTTCTATCGCTATGGTTTGTGTGCTATTGAAGTAGCCCCAAGCAGAGACTGACGAGAATCCCTTTCATTGAAAGGGGTTGCCAAGCTTCCAAAAAACTACGAGTTTCCTGAAATCTCAGCAAACATTTTTTCACCCAATCTTGATGATACTTCCATTTAATGATCAGTACACCAATCCCACTTGGCTCACCAAATTTCGTTCTTCTAGGTTAAACCGTTCCTTTGCAGTAACCGTTTTCATGTTTAGGTTTCACTCTGTTTTCTCCTATATGGATACATGTAGTTGGAACTCTAAATCAAACACGGTTTGTGCTAGCTCTTTGAAACTTGGCACAATAATGTAGTTCCAAGTTCTATCGCTATGGTTTGTGTGCTACTGAACTAGCCCCAAGCAGAGACTGAAGAGAATCCCTTTCATAGAAAGGGGTTGCCAGGCTTCCAAAAAACTGCGAGTTTCCTGAAATCTCAGCAAACATTTTTCACCCAGTCTTGATGATACTTCCATTTAATGATCAGTACACCAATCCCACTTGGCTCACCAAATTTCATTCTTCTAGGTTAAACTATTCCTTTGCAGTAACCGTTTTCATGTTTAGGTTTCACTCTGTTTTCTCCTATATAGATACATGTAGTTGGAACTCTAAATCAAACACGGTTTGTGCTAGCTCTTTTAAACTTGGCACAATAATGTAGTTCCAAGTTCTATGGCTATGGTTTGTGTGCTATTGAAGTAGCCCCAAGCAGATACTGAAGAGAATCCCTTTCATTGAAAGGGGTTGCCAAGCTTCCAAAAAACTACCAGTTTCCTGAAATCTCAGCAAACATTTTTTCACCCAATCTTGATGATACTTCCATTTAATGATCAGTACACCAATCCCACTTGGCTCACCAAATTTCGTTCTTCTAGGTTAAACCGTTCCTTTGCAGTAACCGTTTTCATGTTTAGGTTTCACTCTGTTTTCTCCTATATGGATACATGTAGTTGGAAATCTAAATCAAACATGGTTTGTGCTAGCTCTTTGAAACTTGGCACAATAATGTAGTTCCAAGTTCTATCGCTATGGTTTGTGTGCTATTGAAGTAGCCCCAAGCAGAGACTGACGAGAATCCCTTTCATAGAAAGGCGTTGCCAGGCTTCCAAAATACTGGGAGTTTCCTGAAATCACAGCAAACATTTTTTCACCCAGTCTTGATGATACTTCCATTTAATGATCAGTACACCAATCCCACTTGGCTCACCAAATTTCGTTCTTCTAGGTTAAACCGTTCCTTTGCAGTAATCGTTTTCATATTTAGGTTTCACTCTGTTGTCTCCTATATAGATACATGTAGTTGGAACTCTAAATCAAACACGGTTTGTGCTAGCTCTTTGAAACCTGGCACAATAATGTAGTTCCAAGTTCTATCGCTATGGTTTGTGTGCTATTGAAGTAGCCCCAAGCAGAGACTGACGAGAATCCCTTTCATTGAAAGGGGTTGCCAAGCTTCCAAAAAACTACGAGTTTCCTGAAATCTCAGCAAACATTTTTTCACCCAATCTTGATGATACTTCCATTTAATGATCAGTACACCAATCCCACTTGGCTCACCAAATTTCGTTCGTCTAGGTTAAACTGTTCCTTTGCAGTAACCGTTTTCATGTTTAGGTTTCACTCTGTTTTCTCCTATATGGATACATGTAGTTGGAACTCTAAATCAAACACGGTTTGTGCTAGCTCTTTGAAACTTGGCACAATAATGTAGTTCCAAGTTCTATCGCTATGGTTTGTGTGCTATTGAAGTAGCCCCAAGCAGAGACTGACGAGAATCCCTTTCATTGAAAGGGGTTGCCAAGCTTCCAAAAAACTACGAGTTTCCTGAAATCTCAGCAAACAATTTTTCACCCAATCTTGATGATACTTGCATGTAGTGATCAGTACACGAATCCCACTTGGCTCACTAAATTTCGTTCTTCTAGGTTAAAACGTTCCTTTGCAGTAACCGTTTTCATGATTAGGTTTCACTCTGTTTTCTCCTATATGGATACATGTAGTTCGAACTCTAAATCAAACACGGTTTGTGCTAGCTCTTTGAAACTTGGCACAATAATGTAGTTCCAAGTTCTATCGCTATGGTTTGTGTGCTATTGAAGCAGCCCCAAGCAGAGACTGACGAGAATCCCTTTCATAGAAAGGCGTTGCGAGGCTTCCAAAAAACTGGGAGTTTCCTGAAATCACAGCAAACATTTTTTCACCCAGTCTTGATGATACTTCCATTTAATGATCAGTACACCAATCCCACTTGGCTCACCAAATTTCGTTCTTCTAGGTTAAACCGTTCCTTTGCAGTAATCGTTTCATATTTAGGTTTCACTCTGTTTTCTCCTATATAGATACATGTAGTTGGAACTCTAAATCAAACACGGTTTGTGCTAGCTCTTTGAAACCTGGCACAATAATGTAGTTCCAAGTTCTATCGCTAGGGTTTGTGTGCTATTGAAGTAGCCCCAAGCAGAGACTGACGAGAATCCCTTTCATTGAAAGGGGTTGCCAAGCTTCCAAAAAACTACAAGTTTCCTGAAATCTCAGCAAACAATTTTTCACCCAATCTTGATGATACTTCCATTTAATGATCAGTACACCAATCCCACTTTGGCTCACCAAATTTCGTTCTTCTAGGTTAAACTGTTCCTTTGCAGTAACCGTTTTCATGTTTAGGTTTCACTCTGTTTTCTCCTATATGGATACATGTAGTTGGAACTCTAAATCAAACACGGTTTGTGCTAGCTCTTTGAAACTTGGCACAATAATGTAGTTCCAAGTTCTATCGCTATGGTTTGTGTGCTATTGAAGTAGCCCCAAGCAGAGACTGACGAGAATCCCTTTCATTGAAAGGGGTTGCCAAGCTTCCAAAAAACTACGAGTTTCCTGAAATCTCAGCAAACATTTTTTCACCCAATCTTGATGATACTTCCATTTAATGATCAGTACACCAATCCCACTTGGCTCACCAAATTTCGTTCTTCTAGGTTAAACCGTTCCTTTGCAGTAACCGTTTTCATGTTTAGGTTTCACTCTGTTTTCTCCTATATGGATACATGTAGTTGGAACTCTAAATCAAACACGGTTTGTGCTAGCTCTTTGAAACTTGGCACAATAATGTAGTTCCAAGTTCTATCGCTATGGTTTGTGTGCTATTGAAGTAGCCCCAAGCAGAGACTGACGAGAATCCCTTTCATTGAAAGGGGTTGCCAGGCTTCCAAAAAACTGCGAGTTTCCTGAAATCTCAGCAAACATTTTTTCACCCAGTCTTGATGATACATCCATTTAATGATCAGTACACCAATCCCACTTGGCTCACCAAATTTCGTTCTTCTAGGTTAAACTGTTCCTTTGCAGTAACCGTTTTCATGTTTAGGTTTCACTCTGTTTTCTCCTATATAGATACATGTAGTTGGAACTCTAAATCAAACACGGTTTGTGCTAGCTCTTTGAAACTTGGCACAATAATGTAGTTCCAAGTTCTATCGCTATGGTTTGTGTGCTATTGAAGTAGCCCCAAGCAGAGACTGACGAGAATCCCTTTCATTGAAAGGGGTTGCCAGGCTTCCAAAAAACTGCGAGTTTCCTGAAATCTCAGCAAACATTTTTTCACCCAGTCTTGATGATACATCCATTTAATGATCAGTACACCAATCCCACTTGGCTCACCAAATTTCGTTCTTCTAGGTTAAACTGTTCCTTTGCAGTAACCGTTTTCATGTTTAGGTTTCACTCTGTTTTCTCCTATATGGATACATGTAGTTGGAACTCTAAATCAAACACGGTTTGTGCTAGCTCTTTGAAACTTGGCACAATAATGTAGTTCCAAGTTCTATCGCTATGGTTTGTGTGCTATTGAAGTAGCCCCAAGCAGAGACTGACGAGAATCCCTTTCATTGAAAGGGGTTGCCAAGCTTCCAAAAAACTACGAGTTTCCTGAAATCTCAGCAAACATTTTTTCACCCAATCTTGATGATACTTGCATGTAGTGATCAGTACACGAATCCCACTTGGCTCACCAAATTTCGTTCTTCTAGGTTAAACCGTTCCTTTGCAGTAACCGTTTTCATGTTTAGGTTTCACTCTGTTTTCTCCTATATGGATACATGTAGTTGGAACTCTAAATCAAACACGGTTTGTGCTAGCTCTTTGAAACTTGGCACAATAATGTAGTTCCAAGTTCTATCGCTATGGTTTGTGTGCTATTGAAGTAGCCCCAAGCAGAGACTGACGAGAATCCCTTTCATTGAAAGGGATTGCCAAGCTTCCAAAAAACTACGAGTTTCCCGAAATCTCAGCAAACATTTTTTCACCCAATCTTGATGATACTTCCATTTAATGGTCAGTACACCAATCCCACTTGGCTCACCAAATTTCATTCTTCTAGGTTAAACCGTTCCTTTGCAGTAACCGTTTTCATATTTAGGTTTCACTCTGTTTTCTCCTATATGGATACGTGTAGTTGGAACTCTAAATCAAACACGGTTTATGCTAGCTCTTTGAAACTTGGCACAATAATGTAGTTCCAAGTTCTATCGCTATGGTTTGTGTGCTATTGAAGTAGCCCCAAGCAGAGACTGACGAGAATCCCTTTCATAGAAAGGGGTTGCCAGGCTTCCAAAAAACTACGAGTTTCCTGAAATCTCAGCAAACATTTTTTCACCCAGTCTTGATGATACTTCCATTTAATGATCAGTACACGAATCCCACTTGGCTCACCAAATTTCGTTCTTCTAGGTTAAACCGTTCCTTTGCAGTAACCGTTTTCATGTTTAGGTTTCACTCTGTTTTCTCCTATATGGATACATGTAGTTGGAACTCTAAATCAAACACGGTTTGTGCTAGCTCTTTGAAACTTGGCACAATAATGTAGTTCCAAGTTCTATGGCTATGGTTTTTGTGCTATTGAAGTAGCCCCAAGCAGATACTGACGAGAATCCCTTTCATTGAAAGGGGTTGCCAAGCTTCCAAAAAACTACCAGTTTCCTGAAATCTCAGCAAACATTTTTTCACCCAATCTTGATGATACTTCCATTTAATGATCAGTACACCAATCCCACTTGGCTCACCAAATTTCGTTCTTCTAGGTTAAACCGTTCCTTTGCAGTAACCATTTTCATGTTTAGGTTTCACTCTGTTTTCTCCTATATGGATACATGTAGTTGGAACTCTAAATCAAACACGGTTTGTGCTAGCTCTTTGAAACTTGGCACAATAATGTAGTTCCAAGTTCTATCGCTATGGTTTGTGTGCTATTGAAGTAGCCCCAAGCAGAGACTGACAAGAATCCCTTTCATTGAAAGGGGTGGCCAGGCTTCCAAAAAACTACGAGTTTCCTGAAATCTCAGAAACCAATTTTTCACCCAATCTTGATGATACTTGCATGTAGTGATCAGTACACCAATCCCACTTGGCTCACCAAATTTCGTTCTTCTAGGTTAAGCCGTTCCTTTGCAGTAACCGTTTTCATGTTTAGGTTTCACTCTGTTTTCTCCTATATGGATACGTGTAGTTGGAACTCTAAATCAAACACGGTTTGTGCTAGCTCTTTGAAACTTGGCACAATAATGTAGTTCCAAGTTCTATCGCTATGGTTTGTGTGCTATTGAACTAGCCCCAAGCAGAGACTGACGAGAATCCCTTTCATAGAAAGGGGTTGCCAGGCTTCCAAAAAACTACGAGTTTCCTGAAATCTCAGCAAACATTTTTTCACCCAGTCTTGATGATACTTCCATTTAATGATCAGTACACCAATCCCACTTGGCTCACCAAATTTCGTTCTTCTAGGTTAAACCGTTCCTTTGCAGTAACCGTTTTCATGTTTAGGTTTCACTCTGTTTTCTCCTATATGGATACATGTAGTTGGAAATCTAAATCAAATATGGTTTGTGCTAGCTCTTTGAAACTTGGCACAATAATGTAGTTCAAAGTTCTATCGCTACGGTTTGTGTGCTATTGAAGTAGCCCCAAGCAGAGACTGACGTGAATCCCTTTCATTGAAAGGGGTTGCCAAGCTTCCAAAAAACTACGAGTTTCCTGAAATCTCAGCAAACATTTTTTCACCCAATCTTGATGATACTTCTATTTAATGATCAGTACACCAATCCCACTTGGCTCACCAAATTTCGTTCTTCTAGGTTAAACCGTTCCTTTGCAGTAACCGTTTTCATGTTTAGGTTTCACTCTGTTTTCTCCTATATGGATACATGTAGTTGGAACTCTAAATCAAACACGGTTTGTGCTAGCTCTTTGAAGCTTGGCACAATAATGTAGTTCCAAGTTCTATCGCTATGGTTTGTGTGCTATTGAAGTAGCCCCAAGCAGAGACTGACGAGAATCACTTTCATTGAACGTGGTTGGAGGCTTCCAAAAAAACTGCGAGTTTCCTGAAATCTCAGCAAAGATTTTTTCACCCAATCTTGATGATACTTCCATTTAATGATCAGTACACCAATCCCACTTGGCTCACCAAATGTCCTTCTTCTAGGTTAAACCGTTCCTTTGCAGTAACCGTTTTCATGTTTAGGTTTCACTCTGTTTTCTCCTATATAGATACGTGTAGTTGGAACTCTAAATCAAACACGGTTTGTGCTAGCTCTTTGAAACTTGGCACAATAATGTAGTTCCAAGTTCTGTCGCTATGATTTGTGTGCTATTGAAGTAGCCCCAAGCAGAGACTGACGAGAATCCCTTTCATTGAAAGGGGATATCAAGCTTCCAAAAAACTACGAGTTTCCTGAAATCTCAGCAAACATTTTTTCACCCAATCTTGATGATACTTGCAGGTAGTGATCAGTACACGAATCCCACTTGGCTCACAAAATTTCGTTCTTCTAGGTTAAACCGTTCCTTTGCAGTGACCGTTTTCATGTTTAGGTTTCACTCTGTTTTCTCCTATATGGATACATGTAGTTGGAACTCTAAATCAAACACGGTTTGTGCTAGCTCTTTGAAAGTTGGCACAATAATGTAGTTCCAAGTTCTATGGCTATGGTTTGTGTGCTATTGAAGTAGCCCCAAGCAGAGACTGACGAGAATCCTTTTCATTGAAAGGGGTTGCCAAGCTTCCAAAAAACTACGAGTTTCCTGAAATCTCAGCAAACATTTTTTCACCCAATCTTGATGATACTTCCATTTAATGATCAGTACACCAGTCCCACTTGGCTCACCAAATTTCGTTCTTCTACGTTAAACCGTTCCTTTGCAGTAACCGTTTTCATGTTTAGGTTTCACTCTGTTTTCTCCTATATGGATACATGTAGTTGGAACTCTAAATCAAACACGGTTTGTGCTAGCTCTTTGAAACTTGGCACAATAATGTAGTTCCAAGTTCTATCGCTATGGTTTGTGTGCTACTGAACTAGCCCCAAGCAGAGACTGAAGAGAATCCCTTTCATAGAAAGGGGTTGCCAGGCTTCCAAAAAACTGCGAGTTTCCTGAAATCTCAGCAAACATTTTTTCACCCAGTCTTGATGATACTTTCATTTAATGATCAGTACACCAATCCCATTGGCTCACCAAATTTCGTTCTTCTAGGTTAAACTGTTCCTTTGCAGTAACCGTTTTCATGTTTAGGTTTCACTCTGTTTTCTCCTATATAGATACATGTAGTTGGAACTCTAAATCAAACACGGTTTGTGCTAGCTCTTTGAAACTTGGCACAATAATGTAGTTCCAAGTTCTATCGCTATGGTTTGTGTGCTATTGAAGTAGCCCCAAGCAGAGACTGACGAGAATCCCTTTCATTGAAAGGGGTTATCAAGCTTCCAAAAAACTACGAGTTTCCTGAAATCTCAGCAAACATTTTTTCACCCAATCTTGATGATACTTGCATGTAGTGATCAGTACACCAATCCCACTTGGCTCACCAAATTTCGTTCTTCTAGGTTAAGCCGTTCCTTTGCAGTAACCGTTTTCATGTTTAGGTTTCACTCTGTTTTCTCCTATATGGATACGTGTAGTTGGAACTCTAAATCAAACACGGTTTATGCTAGCTCTTTGAAACTTGGCACAATAATGTAGTTCCAAGTTCTATCGCTATGGTTTGTGTGCTATTGAACTAGCCCCAAGCAGAGACTGACGAGAATCCCTTTCATAGAAAGGGGTTGCCAGGCTTCCAAAAAACTACGAGTTTCCTGAAATCTCAGCAAACATTTTTTCACCCAGTCTTGATGATACTTCCATTTAATGATCAGTACACGAATCCCACTTGGCTCACCAAATTTCGTTCTTCTAGGTTAAACCGTTCCTTTGCAGTAACCGTTTTCATGTTTAGGTTTCACTCTGTTTTCTCCTATATGGATACATGTAGTTGGAACTCTAAATCAAACACGGTTTGTGCTAGCTCTTTGAAACTTGGCACAATAATGTAGTTCCAAGTTCTATGGCTATGGTTTGTGTGCTATTGAAGTAGCCCCAAGCAGATACTGACGAGAATCCCTTTCATTGAAAGGGGTTGCCAAGCTTCCAAAAAACTACCAGTTTCCTGAAATCTCAGCAAACATTTTTTCACCCAATCTTGATGATACTTCCATTTAATGATCAGTACACCAATCCCACTTGGCTCACCAAATTTCGTTCTTCTAGGTTAAACCGTTCCTTTGCAGTAACCGTTTTCATGTTTAGGTTTCACTCTGTTTTCTCCTATATGGATACATGTAGTTGGAACTCTAAATCAAACACGGTTTGTGCTAGCTCTTTGAAACTTGGCACAATAATGTAGTTCCAAGTTCTATCGCTATGGTTTGTGTGCTATTGAAGTAGCCCCAAGCAGAGACTGACAAGAATCCCTTTCATTGAAAGGGGTTGCCAGGCTTCCAAAAAACTACGAGTTTCCTGAAATCTCAGAAACCAATTTTTCACCCAATCTTGATGATACTTGCATGTAGTGATCAGTACACGAATCCCACTTGGCTCACTAAATTTCGTTCTTCTAGGTTAAAACGTTCCTTTGCAGTAACCGTTTTCATGATTAGGTTTCACTCTGTTTTCTCCTATATGGATACATGTAGTTGGAACTCTAAATCAAACACGGTTTGTGCTAGCTCTTTGAAACTTGGCACAATAATGTAGTTCCAAGTTCTATCGCTATGGTTTGTGTGCTATTGAAGTAGCCCCAAGCAGAGACTGACGAGAATCCCTTTCATAGAAAGGCGTTGCCAGGCTTCCAAAAAACTGCGAGTTTCCTGAAATCTCAGCAAATATTTTTTCACCCAGTCTTGATGATACTTCCATTTAATGATCAGTACACCAATCCCACTTGACTCACCAAATTTCGTTCTTCTAGGTTAAGCCGTTCCTTTGCAGTAACCGTTTTCATGTTTAGGTTTCACTCTGTTTTCTCCTATATGGATACGTGTAGTTGGAACTCTAAATCAAACACGGTTTGTGCTAGCTCTTTGAAACTTGGCACAATAATGTAGTTCCAAGTTCTATCGCTATGGTTTGTGTGCTATTGAACTAGCCCCAAGCAGAGACTGACGAGAATCCCTTTCATAGAAAGGGGTTGCCAGGCTTCCAAAAAACTACGAGTTTCCTGAAATCTCAGCAAACATTTTCTCACCCAGTCTTGATGATACTTCCATTTAATGATCAGTACACGAATCCCACTTGGCTCACCAAATTTCGTTCTTCTAGGTTAAACCGTTCCTTTGCAGTAACCGTTTTCATGTTTAGGTTTCACTCTGTTTTCTCCTTTATGGATACATGTAGTTGGAACTCTAAATCAAACACGGTTTGTGCTAGCTCTTTGAAACTTGGCACAATAATGTAGTTCCAAGTTCTATGGCTATGGTTTGTGTGCTATTGAAGTAGCCCCAAGCAGATACTGACGAGAATCCCTTTCATTGAAAGGGGTTGCCAAGCTTCCAAAAAACTACCAGTTTCCTGAAATCTCAGCAAACATTTTTTCACCCAATCTTGATGATACTTCCATTTAATGATCAGTACACCAATCCCACTTGGCTCACCAAATTTCGTTCTTCTAGGTTAAACCGTTCCTTTGCAGTAACCGTTTTCATGTTTAGGTTTCACTCTGTTTTCTCCTATATGGATACATGTAGTTGGAAATCTAAATCAAACATGGTTTGTGCTAGCTCTTTGAAACTTGGCACAATAATGTAGTTCCAAGTTCTATCGCTATGGTTTGTGTGCTATTGAAGTAGCCCCAAGCAGAGACTGACAAGAATCCCTTTCATTGAAATGGGTTGCCAGGCTTCCAAAAAACTACGAGTTTCCTGAAATCTCAGAAACCAATTTTTCACCCAATCTTGATGATACTTGCATGTAGTGATCAGTACACGAATCCCACTTGGCTCACTAAATTTCGTTCTTCTAGGTTAAAACGTTCCTTTGCAGTAACCGTTTTCATGATTAGGTTTCACTCTGTTTTCTCCTATATGGATACATGTAGTTGGAACTCTAAATCAAACACGGTTTGTGCTAGCTCTTTGAAACTTGGCACAATAATGTAGTTCCAAGTTCTATGGCTATGGTTTGTGTGCTATTGAAGTAGCCCCAAGCAGAGACTGACGAGAATCCCTTTCATAGAAAGGGGTTGCCAGGCTTCCAAAAAACTGCGAGTTTCCTGAAATCTCAGCAAACATTTTTTGACCCAATCTTGATGATACTTCCATTTAATGATCAGTACACCAATCCCACTTGGCTCACCAAATTTCGTTCTTCTAGGTTAAACCGTTCCTTTGCAGTAATCGTTTTCATATTTAGGTTTCACTCTGTTTTCTCCTATAGAGATACATGTAGTTGGAACTCTAAATCAAACACGGTTTGTGCTAGCTCTTTGAAACTTGGCACAATAATGTAGTTTCATGATCTTTCGCTAGGGTTTGTGTGCTATTGAAGTAGCCCTAAGCAGAGACTGACGAGAATCCCTTTCAATGAAAGGGGTTGCCAAGCTTCCAAAAAACTACGAGTGTCCTGAAATCTCAGCAAACAATTTTTCACCCAATCTAGATGGTACTTGCATGTAGTGATCAGTACACGAATCCCACTTGGCTCACTAAATTTCGTTCTTCTAGGTTAAACCGTTCCTTTGCAGTAACCGTTTTCATGATTAGGTTTCACTCTGTTTTCTCCTATATGGATACATGTAGTTGGAACTCTAAATCAAACACGGTTTGTGCTAGCTCTTTGAAACTTGGCACAATAATGTAGTTCCAAGTTCTATCGCTATGGTTTGTGTGCTATTGAAGTAGCCCCAAGCAGAGACTGACGAGAATCCCTTTCATAGAAAGGCGTTGCCAGGCTTCCAAAAAACTGCGAGTTTCCAGAAATCTCAGCAAACATTTTTTCACCCAGTCTTGATGATACTTCCATTTAATGATCAGTGCACCAATCCCACTTGGCTCACCAAATTTCGTTCTTCTAGTTTAAACCGTTCCTTTGCAGTAACCGTTTTCATGTTTAGGTTTCACTCTGTTTTCTCCTATATGGATACATGTAGTTGGAACTCTAAATCAAACACGGTTTGTGCTAGCTCTTTGAAACTTGGCACAATAATGTAGTTCCAAGTTCTATCGCTATGGTTTGTGTGCTATTGAAGTAGCCCCAAGCAGAGACTGACGAGAATCCGTTTCATAGAAAGGGGTTGCCAGGCTTCCAAAAAACTGTGAGTTTCCTGAAATCTCAGCAAACATTTTTTCACCCAATCTTGATAATACTTCCATTTAATGATCAGTACACCAATCCCACTTGGCTCACCAAATTTCGTTCTTCTAGGTTAAACCGTTCCTTTGCAGTAATCGTTTTCATATTTAGGTTTCACTCTGTTTTCTCCTATATAGATACATGTATTTGGAACTCTAAATCCAACACAGTTTGTGCTAGCTCTTTGAAACTTGGCACAATAATGTAGTTTTATGATCTATCGCTATGGTTTGTGTGCTATTGAAGTAGCCCCAAGCAGAGACTGACGAGAATCCCTTTCATTGAAAGGGGTTGCAAAGCTTCCAAAAAACTACGAGTTTCCTGAAATCTCAGCAAACAATTTTTCACCCAATCTAGATGATACTTGCATGTAGTGATCAGTACACGAATCCCACTTGGCTCACTAAATTTCGTTCTTCTCGGTTAAAACGTTCCTTTGCAGTAACCGTTTTCATGATTAGGTTTCACTCTGTTTTCTCCTATATGGATACATGTAGTTGGAACTCTAAATCAAACACGGTTTGTGCTAGCTCTTTGAAACTTGGCACAATAATGTAGTTCCAAGTTCTATCGCTATGGTTTGTGTGCTATTGAAGTAGCCCCAAGCAGAGACTGAGGAGAATCCCTTTCATAGAAAGGGGTTGCCAGGCTTCCAAAAAACTGCGAGTATCCTGAAATCTCAGCAAACATTTTTTCACCCAGTCTTGATGATACTTCCATTTAATGATCAGTACACCAATCCCACTTGGCTCACCAAATTTCGTTCTTCTAGGTTAAACCGTTCCTTTGCAGTAATCGTTTTCATATTTAGGTTTCACTCTGTTTTCTCCTATATGGATACATGTAGTTGGAACTCTAAATCAAACACGGTTTGTGCTAGCTCTTTGAAACTTGGCACAACAATGTAGTTTCATGATCTATCGCTAGGGTTTGTGTGCTATTGAAGTAGCCCCAAGCAGAGACTGACGAGAATCCCTTTCATTGAAAGGGGTTGCAAAGCTTCCAAAAAACTACGAGTTTCCTGAAATCTCAGCAAACAATTTTTCACCCAATCTAGATGATACTTGCATGTAGTGATCAGTACACGAATCCCACTTGGCTCACTAAATTTCGTTCTTCTCGGTTAAAACGTTCCTTTGCAGTAACCGTTTTCATGATTAGGTTTCACTCTGTTTTCTCCTATATGGATACATGTAGTTGGAACTCTAAATCAAACACGGTTTGTGCTAGCTCTTTGAAACTTGGCACAATAATGTAGTTCCAAGTTCTATCGCTATGGTTTGTGTGCTATTGAAGTAGCCCCAAGCAGATACTGACGAGAATCCCTTTCATTGAAAGGGGTTGCCAAGCTTCCAAAAAACTACCAGTTTCCTGAAATCTCAGCAAACATTTTTTCACCCAATCTTGATGATACTTCCATTTAATGATCAGTACACCAATCCCACTTGGCTCACCAAATTTCGTTCTTCTAGGTTAAACCGTTCCTTTGCAGTAACCGTTTTCATGTTTAGGTTTCACTCTGTTTTCTCCTATATGGATACATGTAGTTGGAACTCTAAATCAAACACGGTTTGTGCTAGCTCTTTGAAACTTGGCACAATAATGTAGTTCCAAGTTCTATCGCTATGGTTTGTGTGCTATTGAAGTAGCCCCAAGCAGAGACTGACAAGAATCCCTTTCATTGAAAGGGGTTGCCAGGCTTCCAAAAAACTACGAGTTTCCTGAAATCTCAGAAACCAATTTTTCACCCAATCTTGATGATACTTGCATGTAGTGATCAGTACACGAATCCCACTTGGCTCACTAAATTTCGTTCTTCTAGGTTAAAACGTTCCTTTGCAGTAACCGTTTTCATGATTAGGTTTCACTCTGTTTTCTCCTATATGGATACATGTAGTTGGAACTCTAAATCAAACACGGTTTGTGCTAGCTCTTTGAAACTTGGCACAATAATGTAGTTCCAAGTTCTATCGCTATGGTTTGTGTGCTATTGAAGTAGCCCCAAGCAGAGACTGACGAGAATCCCTTTCATAGAAAGGCGTTGCCAGGCTTCCAAAAAACTGCGAGTTTCCTGAAATCTCAGCAAATATTTTTTCACCCAGTCTTGATGATACTTACATTTAATGATCAGTACACCAATCCCACTTGACTCACCAAATTTCGTTCTTCTAGGTTAAGCCGTTCCTTTGCAGTAACCGTTTTCATGTTTAGGTTTCACTCTGTTTTCTCCTATATGGATACGTGTAGTTGGAACTCTAAATCAAACACGGTTTGTGCTAGCTCTTTGAAACTTGGCACAATAATGTAGTTCCAAGTTCTATCGCTATGGTTTGTGTGCTATTGAACTAGCCCCAAGCAGAGACTGACGAGAATCCCTTTCATAGAAAGGGGTTGCCAGGCTTCCAAAAAACTACGAGTTTCCTGAAATCTCAGCAAACATTTTTTCACCCAGTCTTGATGATACTTCCATTTAATGATCAGTACACGAATCCCACTTGGCTCACCAAATTTCGTTCTTCTAGGTTAAACCGTTCCTTTGCAGTAACCGTTTTCATGTTTAGGTTTCACTCTGTTTTCTCCTTTATGGATACATGTAGTTGGAACTCTAAATCAAACACGGTTTGTGCTAGCTCTTTGAAACTTGGCACAATAATGTAGTTCCAAGTTCTATGGCTATGGTTTGTGTGCTATTGAAGTAGCCCCAAGCAGATACTGACGAGAATCCCTTTCATTGAAAGGGGTTGCCAAGCTTCCAAAAAACTACCAGTTTCCTGAAATCTCAGCAAACATTTTTTCACCCAATCTTGATGATACTTCCATTTAATGATCAGTACACCAATCCCACTTGGCTCACCAAATTTCGTTCTTCTAGGTTAAACCGTTCCTTTGCAGTAACCGTTTTCATGTTTAGGTTTCACTCTGTTTTCTCCTATATGGATACATGTAGTTGGAAATCTAAATCAAACATGGTTTGTGCTAGCTCTTTGAAACTTGGCACAATAATGTAGTTCCAAGTTCTATCGCTATGGTTTGTGTGCTATTGAAGTAGCCCCAAGCAGAGACTGACAAGAATCCCTTTCATTGAAATGGGTTGCCAGGCTTCCAAAAAACTACGAGTTTCCTGAAATCTCAGAAACCAATTTTTCACCCAATCTTGATGATACTTGCATGTAGTGATCAGTACACGAATCCCACTTGGCTCACTAAATTTCGTTCTTCTAGGTTAAAACGTTCCTTTGCAGTAACCGTTTTCATGATTAGGTTTCACTCTGTTTTCTCCTATATGGATACATGTAGTTGGAACTCTAAATCAAACACGGTTTGTGCTAGCTCTTTGAAACTTGGCACAATAATGTAGTTCCAAGTTCTATGGCTATGGTTTGTGTGCTATTGAAGTAGCCCCAAGCAGAGACTGACGAGAATCCCTTTCATAGAAAGGGGTTGCCAGGCTTCCAAAAAACTGCGAGTTTCCTGAAATCTCAGCAAACATTTTTTGACCCAATCTTGATGATACTTCCATTTAATGATCAGTACACCAATCCCACTTGGCTCACCAAATTTCGTTCTTCTAGGTTAAACCGTTCCTTTGCAGTAATCGTTTTCATATTTAGGTTTCACTCTGTTTTCTCCTATAGAGATACATGTAGTTGGAACTCTAAATCAAACACGGTTTGTGCTAGCTCTTTGAACTTGGCACAATAATGTAGTTTCCATGATCTTTCGCTAGGGTTTGTGTGCTATTGAAGTAGCCCTAAGCAGAGACTGACGAGAATCCCTTTCAATGAAAGGGGTTGCCAAGCTTCCAAAAAACTACGAGTGTCCTGAAATCTCAGCAAACAATTTTTCACCCAATCTAGATGGTACTTGCATGTAGTGATCAGTACACGAATCCCACTTGGCTCACTAAATTTCGTTCTTCTAGGTTAAACCGTTCCTTTGCAGTAACCGTTTTCATGATTAGGTTTCACTCTGTTTTCTCCTATATGGATACATGTAGTTGGAACTCTAAATCAAACACGGTTTGTGCTAGCTCTTTGAAACTTGGCACAATAATGTAGTTCCAAGTTCTATCGCTATGGTTTGTGTGCTATTGAAGTAGCCCCAAGCAGAGACTGACGAGAATCCCTTTCATAGAAAGGCGTTGCCAGGCTTCCAAAAAACTGCGAGTTTCCAGAAATCTCAGCAAACATTTTTTCACCCAGTCTTGATGATACTTCCATTTAATGATCAGTGCACCAATCCCACTTGGCTCACCAAATTTCGTTCTTCTAGTTTAAACCGTTCCTTTGCAGTAACCGTTTTCATGTTTAGGTTTCACTCTGTTTTCTCCTATATGGATACATGTAGTTGGAACTCTAAATCAAACACGGTTTGTGCTAGCTCTTTGAAACTTGGCACAATAATGTAGTTCCAAGTTCTATCGCTATGGTTTGTGTGCTATTGAAGTAGCCCCAAGCAGAGACTGACGAGAATCCGTTTCATAGAAAGGGGTTGCCAGGCTTCCAAAAAACTGTGAGTTTCCTGAAATCTCAGCAAACATTTTTTCACCCAATCTTGATAATACTTCCATTTAATGATCAGTACACCAATCCCACTTGGCTCACCAAATTTCGTTCTTCTAGGTTAAACCGTTCCTTTGCAGTAATCGTTTTCATATTTAGGTTTCACTCTGTTTTCTCCTATATAGATACATGTATTTGGAACTCTAAATCCAACACAGTTTGTGCTAGCTCTTTGAAACTTGGCACAATAATGTAGTTTTATGATCTATCGCTATGGTTTGTGTGCTATTGAAGTAGCCCCAAGCAGAGACTGACGAGAATCCCTTTCATTGAAAGGGGTTGCAAAGCTTCCAAAAAACTACGAGTTTCCTGAAATCTCAGCAAACAATTTTTCACCCAATCTAGATGATACTTGCATGTAGTGATCAGTACACGAATCCCACTTGGCTCACTAAATTTCGTTCTTCTCGGTTAAAACGTTCCTTTGCAGTAACCGTTTTCATGATTAGGTTTCACTCTGTTTTCTCCTATATGGATACATGTAGTTGGAACTCTAAATCAAACACGGTTTGTGCTAGCTCTTTGAAACTTGGCACAATAATGTAGTTCCAAGTTCTATCGCTATGGTTTGTGTGCTATTGAAGTAGCCCCAAGCAGAGACTGAGGAGAATCCCTTTCATAGAAAGGGGTTGCCAGGCTTCCAAAAAACTGCGAGTATCCTGAAATCTCAGCAAACATTTTTTCACCCAGTCTTGATGATACTTCCATTTAATGATCAGTACACCAATCCCACTTGGCTCACCAAATTTCGTTCTTCTAGGTTAAACCGTTCCTTTGCAGTAATCGTTTTCATATTTAGGTTTCACTCTGTTTTCTCCTATATGGATACATGTAGTTGGAACTCTAAATCAAACACGGTTTGTGCTAGCTCTTTGAAACTTGGCACAACAATGTAGTTTCATGATCTATCGCTAGGGTTTGTGTGCTATTGAAGTAGCCCCAAGCAGAGACTGACGAGAATCCCTTTCATTGAAAGGGGTTGCAAAGCTTCCAAAAAACTACGAGTTTCCTGAAATCTCAGCAAACAATTTTTCACCCAATCTAGATGATACTTGCATGTAGTGATCAGTACACGAATCCCACTTGGCTCACTAAATTTCGTTCTTCTCGGTTAAAACGTTCCTTTGCAGTAACCGTTTTCATGATTAGGTTTCACTCTGTTTTCTCCTATATGGATACATGTAGTTGGAACTCTAAATCAAACACGGTTTGTGCTAGCTCTTTGAAACTTGGCACAATAATGTAGTTCCAAGTTCTATCGCTATGGTTTGTGTGCTATTGAAGTAGCCCCAAGCAGATACTGACGAGAATCCCTTTCATTGAAAGGGGTTGCCAAGCTTCCAAAAAACTACCAGTTTCCTGAAATCTCAGCAAACATTTTTTCACCCAATCTTGATGATACTTCCATTTAATGATCAGTACACCAATCCCACTTGGCTCACCAAATTTCGTTCTTCTAGGTTAAACCGTTCCTTTGCAGTAACCGTTTTCATGTTTAGGTTTCACTCTGTTTTCTCCTATATGGATACGTGTAGTTGGAACTCTAAATCAAACACGGTTTGTGCTAGCTCTTTGAAACTTGGCACAATAATGTAGTTCCAAGTTCTATCGCTATGGTTTGTGTGCTATTGAACTAGCCCCAAGCAGAGACTGACGAGAATCCCTTTCATAGAAAGGGGTTGCCATGCTTCCAAAAAACTACGAGTTTCCTGAAATCTCAGCAAACATTTTTTCACCCAGTCTTGATGATACTTCCATTTAATGATCAGTACACGAATCCCACTTGGCTCACCAAATTTCGTTCTTCTAGGTTAAACCGTTCCTTTGCAGTGACCGTTTTCATGTTTAGGTTTCACTCTGTTTTCTCCTTTATGGATACATGTAGTTGGAACTCTAAATCAAACACGGTTTGTGCTAGCTCTTTGAAACTTGGCACAATAATGTAGTTCCAAGTTCTATGGCTATGGTTTGTGTGCTATTGAAGTAGCCCCAAGCAGATACTGACGAGAATCCCTTTCATTGAAAGGGGTTGCCAAGCTTCCAAAAAACTACCAGTTTCCTGAAATCTCAGCAAACATTTTTTCACCCAATCTTGATGATACTTCCATTTAATGATCAGTACACCAATCCCACTTGGCTCACCAAATTTCGTTCTTCTAGGTTAAACCGTTCCTTTGCAGTAACCGTTTTCATGTTTAGGTTTCACTCTGTTTTCTCCTATATGGATACATGTAGTTGGAAATCTAAATCAAACATGGTTTGTGCTAGCTCTTTGAAACTTGGCACAATAATGTAGTTCCAAGTTCTATCGCTATGGTTTGTGTGCTATTGAAGTAGCCCCAAGCAGAGACTGACAAGAATCCCTTTCATTGAAATGGGTTGCCAGGCTTCCAAAAAACTACGAGTTTCCTGAAATCTCAGAAACCAATTTTTCACCCAATCTTGATGATACTTGCATGTAGTGATCAGTACACGAATCCCACTTGGCTCACTAAATTTCGTTCTTCTAGGTTAAAACGTTCCTTTGCAGTAACCGTTTTCATGATTAGGTTTCACTCTGTTTTCTCCTATATGGATACATGTAGTTGGAACTCTAAATCAAACACGGTTTGTGCTAGCTCTTTGAAACTTGGCACAATAATGTAGTTCCAAGTTCTATGGCTATGGTTTGTGTGCTATTGAAGTAGCCCCAAGCAGAGACTGACGAGAATCCCTTTCATAGAAAGGGGTTGCCAGGCTTCCAAAAAACTGCGAGTTTCCTGAAATCTCAGCAAACATTTTTTGACCCAATCTTGATGATACTTCCATTTAATGATCAGTACACCAATCCCACTTGGCTCACCAAATTTCGTTCTTCTAGGTTAAACCGTTCCTTTGCAGTAATCGTTTTCATATTTAGGTTTCACTCTGTTTTCTCCTATATAGATACATGTAGTTGGAACTCTAAATCAAACACGGTTTGTGCTAGCTCTTTGAAACTTGGCACAATAATGTAGTTTCATGATCTTTCGCTAGGGTTTGTGTGCTATTGAAGTAGCCCTAAGCAGAGACTGACGAGAATCCCTTTCAATGAAAGGGGTTGCCAAGCTTCCAAAAAACTACGAGTGTCCTGAAATCTCAGCAAACAATTTTTCACCCAATCTAGATGGTACTTGCATGTAGTGATCAGTACACGAATCCCACTTGGCTCACTAAATTTCGTTCTTCTAGGTTAAACCGTTCCTTTGCAGTAACCGTTTTCATGATTAGGTTTCACTCTGTTTTCTCCTATATGGATACATGTAGTTGGAACTCTAAATCAAACACGGTTTGTGCTAGCTCTTTGAAACTTGGCACAATAATGTAGTTCCAAGTTCTATCGCTATGGTTTGTGTGCTATTGAAGTAGCCCCAAGCAGAGACTGACGAGAATCCCTTTCATAGAAAGGCGTTGCCAGGCTTCCAAAAAACTGCGAGTTTCCAGAAATCTCAGCAAACATTTTTTCACCCAGTCTTGATGATACTTCCATTTAATGATCAGTGCACCAATCCCACTTGGCTCACCAAATTTCGTTCTTCTAGTTTAAACCGTTCCTTTGCAGTAACCGTTTTCATGTTTAGGTTTCACTCTGTTTTCTCCTATATGGATACATGTAGTTGGAACTCTAAATCAAACACGGTTTGTGCTAGCTCTTTGAAACTTGGCACAATAATGTAGTTCCAAGTTCTATCGCTATGGTTTGTGTGCTATTGAAGTAGCCCCAAGCAGAGACTGACGAGAATCCGTTTCATAGAAAGGGGTTGCCAGGCTTCCAAAAAACTGTGAGTTTCCTGAAATCTCAGCAAACATTTTTTCACCCAATCTTGATGATACTTCCATTTAATGATCAGTACACCAATCCCACTTGGCTCACCAAATTTCGTTCTTCTAGGTTAAACCGTTCCTTTGCAGTAATCGTTTTCATATTTAGGTTTCACTCTGTTTTCTCCTATATAGATACATGTATTTGGAACTCTAAATCCAACACGGTTTGTGCTAGCTCTTTGAAACTTGGCACAATAATGTAGTTTTATGATCTATCGCTATGGTTTGTGTGCTATTGAAGTAGCCCCAAGCAGAGACTGACGAGAATCCCTTTCATTGAAAGGGGTTGCAAAGCTTCCAAAAAACTACGAGTTTCCTGAAATCTCAGCAAACAATTTTTCACCCAATCTAGATGATACTTGCATGTAGTGATCAGTACACGAATCCCACTTGGCTCACTAAATTTCGTTCTTCTCGGTTAAAACGTTCCTTTGCAGTAACCGTTTTCATGATTAGGTTTCACTCTGTTTTCTCCTATATGGATACATGTAGTTGGAACTCTAAATCAAACACGGTTTGTGCTAGCTCTTTGAAACTTGGCACAATAATGTAGTTCCAAGTTCTATCGCTATGGTTTGTGTGCTATTGAAGTAGCCCCAAGCAGAGACTGAGGAGAATCCCTTTCATAGAAAGGGGTTGCCAGGCTTCCAAAAAACTGCGAGTATCCTGAAATCTCAGCAAACATTTTTTCACCCAGTCTTGATGATACTTCCATTTAATGATCAGTACACCAATCCCACTTGGCTCACCAAATTTCGTTCTTCTAGGTTAAACCGTTCCTTTGCAGTAATCGTTTTCATATTTAGGTTTCACTCTGTTTTCTCCTATATGGATACATGTAGTTGGAACTCTAAATCAAACACGGTTTGTGCTAGCTCTTTGAAACTTGGCACAACAATGTAGTTTCATGATCTATCGCTAGGGTTTGTGTGCTATTGAAGTAGCCCCAAGCAGAGACTGACGAGAATCCCTTTCATTGAAAGGGGTTGCAAAGCTTCCAAAAAACTACGAGTTTCCTGAAATCTCAGCAAACAATTTTTCACCCAATCTAGATGATACTTGCATGTAGTGATCAGTACACGAATCCCACTTGGCTCACTAAATTTCGTTCTTCTCGGTTAAAACGTTCCTTTGCAGTAACCGTTTTCATGATTAGGTTTCACTCTGTTTTCTCCTATATGGATACATGTAGTTGGAACTCTAAATCAAACACGGTTTGTGCTAGCTCTTTGAAACTTGGCACAATAATGTAGTTCCAAGTTCTATCGCTATGGTTTGTGTGCTATTGAAGTAGCCCCAAGCAGAGACTGACGAGAATCCCTTTCATAGAAAGGGGTTGCCAGGCTTCCAAAAAACTGCGAGTATCCTGAAATCTCAGCAAACATTTTTTCACCCAGTCTTGATGATAATTCCATTTAATGATCAGTACACCAATCCCACTTGGCTCACCAAATTTCGTTCTTCTAGGTTAAACCGTTCCTTTGCAGTAATCGTTTTCATATTTAGGTTTCACTCTGTTTTCTCCTATATGGATACATGTAGTTGGAACTCTAAATCAAACACGGTTTGTGCTAGCTCTTTGAAACTTGGCACAATAATGTAGTTCCAAGTTCTATCGCTATGGTTTGTGTGCTATTGAAGTAGCCCCAAGCAGAGACTGACGAGAATCCCTTTCATTGAAAGGGGTTGCCAAGCTTCCAAAAAACTACAAGTTTCCTGAAATCTCAGCAAAGATTTTTTCACCCAATCTTGATGATACTTCCATTTAATGATCAGTACACCAATCCCACTTGGCTCACCAAATTTCGTTCTTCTAGTTTAAACCGTTCCTTTGCAGTAACTGTTTTCATGTTTAGGTTTCACTCTGTTTTCTCCTATATGGATACATGTAGTTGGAACTCTAAATCAAACACGGTTTGTGCTAGCTCTTTGAAACTTGGCACAATAATGTAGTTCCAAGTTCTGTCGCTATGATTTGTGTGCTTTTGAAGTAGCCCCAAGCAGAGACTGACGAGAATCCCTTTCATTGAAAGGGGTTATCAAGCTTCCAAAAAACTACGAGTTTCCTGAAATCTCAGCAAACATTTTTTCACCCAATCTTGATGATACTTGCATTTAATGATCAGTACACCAATCCCACTTGGCTCACCAAATTTCGTTCTTCTAGGTTAAACCGTTCCTTTGCAGTAACCGTTTTCATGTTTAGGTTTCACTCTGTTGTCTCCTATATGGATACATGTAGTTGGAACTCTAAATCAAACACGGTTTGTGCTAGCTCTTTGAAACTTGGCACAATAATGTAGTTCAAAGTTCTACCGCTATGGTTTGTGTGCTATTGAAGTAGCCCCAAGCAGAGACTGACGCGAATCCCTTTTATAGAAAGGCGTTGCCAGGCTTCCAAAAAACTGCGAGTTTCCAGAAATCTCAGCAAACATTTTTTCACCCAGTCTTGATGATACTTCCATTTAATGATCAGTACACCAATCCCACTTGGCTCACCAAATTTCGTTCTTCTAGGTTAAACCGTTCCTTTGCAGTAAACGTTTTCATGTTTAGGTTTCACTCTGTTTTCTCCTATATGGATACATGTAGTTGGAACTCTAAATCAAACACGGTTTGTGCTAGCTCTTTGAAACTTGGCACAATAATGTAGTTCCAAGTTCTATCGCTATGGTTTGTGTGCTATTGAAGTAGCCCCAAGCAGAGACTGACGAGAATCCGTATCATAGAAAGGGGTTGCCAGGCTTCCAAAAAACTGCGAGTTTCCTGAAATCTCAGCAAACATTTTTTCACCCAATCTTGATGATACTTCCATTTAATGATCAGTACACCAATCCCACTTGGCTCACCAAATTTCGTTCTTCTAGGTTAAACCGTTCCTTTGCAGTAATCGTTTTTCATATTTAGGTTTCACTCTGTTTTCTCCTATATAGATACATGTAGTTGGAACTCTAAATCAAACACGGTTTGTGCTAGCTCTTTGAAACTTGGCACAATAATGTTGTTTTATGATCTATCGCTAGGGTTTGTGTGCTATTGAAGTAGCCCTAAGCAGAGACTGACGAGAATCCCTTTCATTGAAAGGGGTTGCAAAGCTTCCAAAAAACTACGAGTTTCCTGAAATCTCAGCAAACAATTTTTCACCCAATCTAGATGATACTTGCATGTAGTGATCAGTACACGAATCCCACTTGGCTCACTAAATTTCGTTCTTCTCGGTTAAAACGTTCCTTTGCAGTAACCGTTTTCATGATTAGGTTTCACTCTGTTTTCTCCTATATGGATACATGTAGTTGGAACTCTAAATCAAACACGATTTGTGCTAGCTCTTTGAAACTTGGCACAATAATGTAGTTCCAAGTTCTATCGCTATGGTTTGTGTGGTATTGAAGTAGCCCCAAGCAGAGACTGACGAGAATCCCTTTCATAGAAAGGGGTTGCCAGGCTTCCAAAAAACTGCGAGTATCCTGAAATCTCAGCAAACATTTTTTCACCCAGTCTTGATGATACTTCCATTTAATGATCAGTACACCAATCCCACTTGGCTCACCAAATTTCGTTCTTCTAGGTTAAACCGTTCCTTTGCAGTAATCGTTTTCATATTTAGGTTACACTCTGTTTTCTCCTATATGGATACATGTAGTTGGAACTCTAAATCAAACACGGTTTGTGCTAGCTCTTTGAAACTTGGCACAATAATGTAGTTCCAAGTTCTATCGCTATGGTTTGTGTGCTATTGAAGTAGCCCCAAGCAGAGACTGATGAGAATCCCTTTCATTGAAAGGGGTTGCCAAGCTTCCAAAAAACTACAAGTTTCCTGAAATCTCAGCAAAGATTTTTTCACCCAATCTTGATGATACTTCCATTTAATGATCAGTACACCAATCCCACTTGGCTCACCAAATTTCGTTCTTCTAGTTTAAACCGTTCCTTTGCAGTAACTGTTTTCATGTTTAGGTTTCACTCTGTTTTCTCCTATATGGATACATGTAGTTGGAACTCTAAATCAAACACGGTTTGTGCTAGCTCTTTGAAACTTGGCACAATAATGTAGTTCCAAGTTCTGTCGCTATGATTTGTGTGCTTTTGAAGTAGCCCCAAGCAGAGACTGACGAGAATCCCTTTCATTGAACGGGGTTATCAAGCTTCCAAAAAACTACGAGTTTCCTGAAATCTCAGCAAACATTTTTTCACCCAATCTTGATGATACTTGCATTTAATGATCAGTACACCAATCCCACTTGGCTCACCAAATTTCGTTCTTCTAGGTTAAACCGTTCCTTTGCAGTAACCGTTTTCATGTTTAGGTTTCACTCTGTTGTCTCCTATATGGATACATGTAGTTGGAACTCTAAATCAAACACGGTTTGTGCTAGCTCTTTGAAACTTGGCACAATAATGTAGTTCCAAGTTCTATCGCTATGGTTTGTGTGCTATTGAAGTAGCCCCAAGCAGAGACTGACAAGAATCCCTTTCATTGAAAGGGGTTGCCAGGCTTCCAAAAAACTACGAGTTTCCTGAAATCTCAGAAACCAATTTTTCACCCAATCTTGATGATACTTGCATGTAGTGATCAGTACACGAATCCCACTTGGCTCACTAAATTTCGTTCTTCTAGGTTAAAACGTTCCTTTGCAGTAACCGTTTTCATGATTAGGTTTCACTCTGTTTTCTCCTATATGGATACATGTAGTTGGAACTCTAAATCAAACACGGTTTGTGCTAGCTCTTTGAAACTTGGCACAATAATGTAGTTCCAAGTTCTATCGCTATGGTTTGTGTGCTATTGAAGTAGCCCCAAGCAGAGACTGACGAGAATCCCTTTCATAGAAAGGCGTTGCCAGGCTTCCAAAAAACTGCGAGTTTCCTGAAATCTCAGCAAATATTTTTTCACCCAGTCTTGATGATACTTCCATTTAATGATCAGTACACCAACCCACTTGACTCACCAAATTTCGTTCTTCTAGGTTAAGCCGTTCCTTTGCAGTAACCGTTTTCATGTTTAGGTTTCACTCTGTTTTCTCCTATATGGATACGTGTAGTTGGAACTCTAAATCAAACACGGTTTGTGCTAGCTCTTTGAAACTTGGCACAATAATGTAGTTCCAAGTTCTATCGCTATGGTTTGTGTGCTATTGAACTAGCCCCAAGCAGAGACTGACGAGAATCCCTTTCATAGAAAGGGGTTGCCAGGCTTCCAAAAAACTACGAGTTTCCTGAAATCTCAGCAAACATTTTTTCACCCAGTCTTGATGATACTTCCATTTAATGATCAGTACACGAATCCCACTTGGCTCACCAAATTTCGTTCTTCTAGGTTAAACCGTTCCTTTGCAGTAACCGTTTTCATGTTTAGGTTTCACTCTGTTTTCTCCTTTATGGATACATGTAGTTGGAACTCTAAATCAAACACGGTTTGTGCTAGCTCTTTGAAACTTGGCACAATAATGTAGTTCCAAGTTCTATGGCTATGGTTTGTGTGCTATTGAAGTAGCCCCAAGCAGATACTGACGAGAATCCCTTTCATTGAAAGGGGTTGCCAAGCTTCCAAAAAACTACCAGTTTCCTGAAATCTCAGCAAACATATTTTCACCCAATCTTGATGATACTTCCATTTAATGATCAGTACACCAATCCCACTTGGCTCACCAAATTTCGTTCTTCTAGGTTAAACCGTTCCTTTGCAGTAACCGTTTTCATGTTTAGGTTTCACTCTGTTTTCTCCTATATGGATACATGTAGTTGGAAATCTAAATCAAACATGGTTTGTGCTAGCTCTTTGAAACTTGGCACAATAATGTAGTTCCAAGTTCTATCGCTATGGTTTGTGTGCTATTGAAGTAGCCCCAAGCAGAGACTGACAAGAATCCCTTTCATTGAAATGGGTTGCCAGGCTTCCAAAAAACTACGAGTTTCCTGAAATCTCAGAAACCAATTTTTCACCCAATCTTGATGATACTTGCATGTAGTGATCAGTACACGAATCCCACTTGGCTCACTAAATTTCGTTCTTCTAGGTTAAAACGTTCCTTTGCAGTAACCGTTTTCATGATTAGGTTTCACTCTGTTTTCTCCTATATGGATACATGTAGTTGGAACTCTAAATCAAACACGGTTTGTGCTAGCTCTTTGAAACTTGGCACAATAATGTAGTTCCAAGTTCTATCGCTATGGTTTGTGTGCTATTGAAGTAGCCCCAAGCAGAGACTGACGAGAATCCGTTTCATAGAAAGGGGTTGCCAGGCTTCCAAAAAACTGTGAGTTTCCTGAAATCTCAGCAAACATTTTTTCACCCAATCTTGATGATACTTCCATTTAATGATCAGTACACCAATCCCACTTGGCTCACCAAATTTCGTTCTTCTAGGTTAAACCGTTCCTTTGCAGTAATCGTTTTCATATTTAGGTTTCACTCTGTTTTCTCCTATATAGATACATGTATTTGGAACTCTAAATCCAACACGGTTTGTGCTAGCTCTTTGAAACTTGGCACAATAATGTAGTTTTATGATCTATCGCTATGGTTTGTGTGCTATTGAAGTAGCCCCAAGCAGAGACTGACGAGAATCCCTTTCATTGAAAGGGGTTGCAAAGCTTCCAAAAAACTACGAGTTTCCTGAAATCTCAGCAAACAATTTTTCACCCAATCTAGATGATACTTGCATGTAGTGATCAGTACACGAATCCCACTTGGCTCACTAAATTTCGTTCTTCTCGGTTAAAACGTTCCTTTGCAGTAACCGTTTTCATGATTAGGTTTCACTCTGTTTTCTCCTATATGGATACATGTAGTTGGAACTCTAAATCAAACACGGTTTGTGCTAGCTCTTTGAAACTTGGCACAATAATGTAGTTCCAAGTTCTATCGCTATGGTTTGTGTGCTATTGAAGTAGCCCCAAGCAGAGACTGACGAGAATCCCTTTCATAGAAAGGGGTTGCCAGGCTTCCAAAAAACTGCGAGTATCCTGAAATCTCAGCAAACATTTTTTCACCCAGTCTTGATGATAATTCCATTTAATGATCAGTACACCAATCCCACTTGGCTCACCAAATTTCGTTCTTCTAGGTTAAACCGTTCCTTTGCAGTAATCGTTTTCATATTTAGGTTTCACTCTCTTTTCTCCTATATGGATACATGTAGTTGGAACTCTAAATCAAACACGGTTTGTGCTAGCTCTTTGAAACTTGGCACAATAATGTAGTTCCAAGTTCTATCGCTATGGTTTGTGTGCTATTGAAGTAGCCCCAAGCAGAGACTGACGAGAATCCCTTTCATTGAAAGGGGTTGCCAAGCTTCCAAAAAACTACAAGTTTCCTGAAATCTCAGCAAAGATTTTTTCACCCAATCTTGATGATACTTCCATTTAGTGATCAGTACACCAATCCCACTTGGCTCACCAAATTTCGTTCTTCTAGTTTAAACCGTTCCTTTGCAGTAACTGTTTTCATGTTTAGGTTTCACTCTGTTTTCTCCTATATGGATACATGTAGTTGGAACTCTAAATCAAACACGGTTTGTGCTAGCTCTTTGAAACTTGGCACAATAATGTAGTTCCAAGTTCTGTCGCTATGATTTGTGTGCTTTTGAAGTAGCCCCAAGCAGAGACTGACGAGAATCCCTTTCATTGAAAGGGGTTATCAAGCTTCCAAAAAACTACGAGTTTCCTGAAATCTCAGCAAACATTTTTTCACCCAATCTTGATGATACTTGCATTTAATGATCAGTACACCAATCCCACTTGGCTCACCAAATTTCGTTCTTCTAGGTTAAACCGTTCCTTTGCAGTAACCGTTTTCATGTTTAGGTTTCACTCTGTTGTCTCCTATATGGATACATGTAGTTGGAACTCTAAATCAAACACGGTTTGTGCTAGCTCTTTGAAACTTGGCACAATAATGTAGTTCAAAGTTCTACCGCTATGGTTTGTGTGCTATTGAAGTAGCCCCAAGCAGAGACTGACGCGAATCCCTTTCATAGAAAGGCGTTGCCAGGCTTCCAAAAAACTGCGAGTATCCAGAAATCTCAGCAAACATTTTTTCACCCAGTCTTGATGATACTTCCATTTAATGATCAGTACACCAATCCCACTTGGCTCACCAAATTTCGTTCTTCTAGTTTAAACCGTTCCTTTGCAGTAAACTTTTTCATGTTTAGGTTTCACTCTGTTTTCTCCTATATGGATACATGTAGTTGGAACTCTAAATCAAACACGGTTTGTGCTAGCTCTTTGAAACTTGGCACAATAATGTAGTTCCAAGTTCTATCGCTATGGTTTGTGTGCTATTGAAGTAGCCCCAAGCAGAGACTGACGAGAATCCGTATCATAGAAAGGGGTTGCCAGGCTTCCAAAAAACTGCGAGTTTCCTGAAATCTCAGCAAACATTTTTTCACCCAATCTTGATGATACTTCCATTTAATGATCAGTACACCAATCCCACTTGGCTCACCAAATTTCGTTCTTCTAGGTTAAACCGTTCCTTTGCAGTAATCGTTTTCATATTTAGGTTTCACTCTGTTTTCTCCTATATAGATACATGTAGTTGGAACTCTAAATCAAACACGGTTTGTGCTAGCTCTTTGAAACTTGGCACAATAATGTTGTTTTATGATCTATCGCTAGGGTTTGTGTGCTATTGAAGTAGCCCTAAGCAGAGACTGACGAGAATCCCTTTCATTGAAAGGGGTTGCCAGGCTTCCAAAAAACTACGAGTTTCCTGAAATCTCAGAAACCAATTTTTCACCCAATCTTGATGATACTTGCATGTAGTGATCAGTACACGAATCCCACTTGGCTCACTAAATTTCGTTCTTCTAGGTTAAAACGTTCCTTTGCAGTAACCGTTTTCATGATTAGGTTTCACTCTGTTTTCTCCTATATGGATACATGTAGTTGGAACTCTAAATCAAACACGGTTTGTGCTAGCTCTTTGAAACTTGGCACAATAATGTAGTTCCAAGTTCTATCGCTATGGTTTGTGTGCTATTGAAGTAGCCCCAAGCAGAGACTGACGAGAATCCCTTTCATAGAAAGGCGTTGCCAGGCTTCCAAAAAACTGCGAGTTTCCTGAAATCTCAGCAAATATTTTTTCACCCAGTCTTGATGATACTTCCATTTAATGATCAGTACACCAACCCACTTGACTCACCAAATTTCGTTCTTCTAGGTTAAGCCGTTCCTTTGCAGTAACCGTTTTCATGTTTAGGTTTCACTCTGTTTTCTCCTATATGGATACGTGTAGTTGGAACTCTAAATCAAACACGGTTTGTGCTAGCTCTTTGAAACTTGGCACAATAATGTAGTTCCAAGTTCTATCGCTATGGTTTGTGTGCTATTGAACTAGCCCCAAGCAGAGACTGACGAGAATCCCTTTCATAGAAAGGGGTTGCCAGGCTTCCAAAAAACTACGAGTTTCCTGAAATCTCAGCAAACATTTTTTCACCCAGTCTTGATGATACTTCCATTTAATGATCAGTACACGAATCCCACTTGGCTCACCAAATTTCGTTCTTCTAGGTTAAACCGTTCCTTTGCAGTAACCGTTTTCATGTTTAGGTTTCACTCTGTTTTCTCCTTTATGGATACATGTAGTTGGAACTCTAAATCAAACACGGTTTGTGCTAGCTCTTTGAAACTTGGCACAATAATGTAGTTCCAAGTTCTATGGCTATGGTTTGTGTGCTATTGAAGTAGCCCCAAGCAGATACTGACGAGAATCCCTTTCATTGAAAGGGGTTGCCAAGCTTCCAAAAAACTACCAGTTTCCTGAAATCTCAGCAAACATATTTTCACCCAATCTTGATGATACTTCCATTTAATGATCAGTACACCAATCCCACTTGGCTCACCAAATTTCGTTCTTCTAGGTTAAACCGTTCCTTTGCAGTAACCGTTTTCATGTTTAGGTTTCACTCTGTTTTCTCCTATATGGATACATGTAGTTGGAAATCTAAATCAAACATGGTTTGTGCTAGCTCTTTGAAACTTGGCACAATAATGTAGTTCCAAGTTCTATCGCTATGGTTTGTGTGCTATTGAATAGCCCCAAGCAGAGACTGACAAGAATCCCTTTCATTGAAATGGGTTGCCAGGCTTCCAAAAAACTACGAGTTTCCTGAAATCTCAGAAACCAATTTTTCACCCAATCTTGATGATACTTGCATGTAGTGATCAGTACACGAATCCCACTTGGCTCACTAAATTTCGTTCTTCTAGGTTAAAACGTTCCTTTGCAGTAACCGTTTTCATGATTAGGTTTCACTCTGTTTTCTCCTATATGGATACATGTAGTTGGAACTCTAAATCAAACACGGTTTGTGCTAGCTCTTTGAAACTTGGCACAATAATGTAGTTCCAAGTTCTATGGCTATGGTTTGTGTGCTATTGAAGTAGCCCCAAGCAGAGACTGACGAGAATCCCTTTCATAGAAAGGGGTTGCCAGGCTTCCAAAAAACTGCGAGTTTCCTGAAATCTCAGCAAACATTTTTTGACCCAATCTTGATGATACTTCCATTTAATGATCAGTACACCAATCCCACTTGGCTCACAAATTTCGTTCTTCTAGGTTAAACCGTTCCTTTGCAGTAATCGTTTTCATATTTAGGTTTCACTCTGTTTTCTCCTATATAGATACATGTAGTTGGAACTCTAAATCAAACACGGTTTGTGCTAGCTCTTTGAAACTTGGCACAATAATGTAGTTTCATGATCTTTCGCTAGGGTTTGTGTGCTATTGAAGTAGCCCTAAGCAGAGACTGACGAGAATCCCTTTCAATGAAAGGGGTTGCCAAGCTTCCAAAAAACTACGAGTGTCCTGAAATCTCAGCAAACAATTTTTCCACCCAATCTAGATGGTACTTGCATGTAGTGATCAGTACACGAATCCCACTTGGCTCACTAAATTTCGTTCTTCTAGGTTAAACCGTTCCTTTGCAGTAACCGTTTTCATGATTAGGTTTCACTCTGTTTTCTCCTATATGGATACATGTAGTTGGAACTCTAAATCAAACACGGTTTGTGCTAGCTCTTTGAAACTTGGCACAATAATGTAGTTCCAAGTTCTATCGCTATGGTTTGTGTGCTATTGAAGTAGCCCCAAGCAGAGACTGACGAGAATCCCTTTCATAGAAAGGGGTTGCCAGGCTTCCAAAAAACTGCGAGTTTCCTGAAATCTCAGCAAATATTTTTTCACCCAGTCTTGATGATACTTCCATTTAATGATCAGTACACCAACCCACTTGACTCACCAAATTTCGTTCTTCTAGGTTAAGCCGTTCCTTTGCAGTAACCGTTTTCATGTTTAGGTTTCACTCTGTTTTCTCCTATATGGATACGTGTAGTTGGAACTCTAAATCAAACACGGTTTGTGCTAGCTCTTTGAAACTTGGCACAATAATGTAGTTCCAAGTTCTATCGCTATGGTTTGTGTGCTATTGAACTAGCCCCAAGCAGAGACTGACGAGAATCCCTTTCATAGAAAGGGGTTGCCAGGCTTCCAAAAAACTACGAGTTTCCTGAAATCTCAGCAAACATTTTTTCACCCAGTCTTGATGATACTTCCATTTAATGATCAGTACACGAATCCCACTTGGCTCACCAAATTTCGTTCTTCTAGGTTAAACCGTTCCTTTGCAGTAACCGTTTTCATGTTTAGGTTTCACTCTGTTTTCTCCTTTATGGATACATGTAGTTGGAACTCTAAATCAAACACGGTTTGTGCTAGCTCTTTGAAACTTGGCACAATAATGTAGTTCCAAGTTCTATGGCTATGGTTTGTGTGCTATTGAAGTAGCCCCAAGCAGATACTGACGAGAATCCCTTTCATTGAAAGGGGTTGCCAAGCTTCCAAAAAACTACCAGTTTCCTGAAATCTCAGCAAACATATTTTCACCCAATCTTGATGATACTTCCATTTAATGATCAGTACACCAATCCCACTTGGCTCACCAAATTTCGTTCTTCTAGGTTAAACCGTTCCTTTGCAGTAACCGTTTTCATGTTTAGGTTTCACTCTGTTTTCTCCTATATGGATACATGTAGTTGGAAATCTAAATCAAACATGGTTTGTGCTAGCTCTTTGAAACTTGCACAATAAAGGTAGTTCAAGTTCTATCGCTATGGTTTGTGTGCTATTGAAGTAGCCCCAAGCAGAGACTGACAAGAATCCCTTTCATTGAAATGGGTTGCCAGGCTTCCAAAAAACTACGAGTTTCCTGAAATCTCAGAAACCATTTTTCACCCAATCTTGATGATACTTGCATGTAGTGATCAGTACACGAATCCCACTTGGCTCACTAAATTTCGTTCTTCTAGTTAAAACGTTCCTTTGCAGTAACCGTTTTATGATTAGGTTTCCACTCTGTTTTCTCCTATATGGATACATGTAGTTGGAACTCTAAATCAAACACGGTTTGTGCTAGCTCTTTGAAACTTGGCACAATAATGTAGTTCCAAGTTCTATCGCTATGGTTTGTGTGCTATTGAACTAGCCCCAAGCAGAGACTGACGAGAATCCCTTTCATAGAAAGGGGTTGCCAGGCTTCCAAAAAACTGCGAGTTTCCTGAAATCTCAGCAAACATTTTTTGACCCAATCTTGATGATACTTCCATTTAATGATCAGTACACCAATCCCACTTGGGCTCACCAAATTTGTTCTTCTAGGTTAAACCGTTCCTTTGCAGTAATCGTTTTCATATTTTAGGTTTCACTCTGTTTTCTCCTATATAGATACATGTATTTGGAACTCTAAATCCAACACGGTTTGTGCTAGCTCTTTGAAACTTGGCACAATAATGTAGTTTTATGATCTATCGCTATGGTTTTGTGTGCTATTGAAGTAGCCCCAAAGCAGAGACTGACGAGAATCCCTTTCATTGAAAGGGGTTGCAAAGCTTCCAAAAAACTACGAGTTTCCTGAAATCTCAGCAAACAATTTTTCACCCAATCTAGATGATACTTGCATGTAGTGATCAGTACACGAATCCCACTTGGCTCACTAAATTTCGTTCTTCTCGGTTAAAACGTTCCTTTGCAGTAACCGTTTTCATGATTATGTTTCACTCTGTTTTCTCCTATATGGATACATGTAGTTGGAACTCTAAATCAAACACGGTTTGTGCTAGCTCTTTGAAACTTGGCACAATAATGTAGTTCCAAGTTCTATCGCTATGGTTTGTGTGCTATTGAAGTAGCCCCAAGCAGAGACTGAGGAGAATCCCTTTCATAGAAAGGGGTTGCCAGGCTTCCAAAAAACTGCGAGTATCCTGAAATCTCAGCAAACATTTTTTCACCCAGTCTTGATGATACTTCCATTTAATGATCAGTATACCAATCCCACTTGGCTCACCAAATTTCGTTCTTCTAGGTTAAACCGTTCCTTTGCAGTAATCGTTTTCATATTTAGGTTTCACTCTGTTTTCTCCTATATGGATACATGTAGTTGGAACTCTAAATCAAACACGGTTTGTGCTAGCTCTTTGAAACTTGGCACAACAATGTAGTTTCATGATCTATCGCTAGGGTTTGTGTGCTATTGAAGTAGCCCCAAGCAGAGACTGACGAGAATCCCTTTCATTGAAAGGGGTTGCAAAGCTTCCAAAAAACTACGAGTTTCCTGAAATCTCAGCAAACAATTTTTCACCCAATCTAGATGATACTTGCATGTAGTGATCAGTACACGAATCCCACTTGGCTCACTAAATTTCGTTCTTCTCGGTTAAAACGTTCCTTTGCAGTAACCGTTTTCATGATTAGGTTTCACTCTGTTTTCTCCTATATGGATACATGTAGTTGGAACTCTAAATCAAACACGGTTTGTGCTAGCTCTTTGAAACTTGGCACAATAATGTAGTTCCAAGTTCTATCGCTATGGTTTGTGTGCTATTGAAGTAGCCCCAAGCAGAGACTGACGAGAATCCCTTTCATAGAAAGGGGTTGCCAGGCTTCCAAAAAACTGCGAGTATCCTGAAATCTCAGCAAACATTTTTTCACCCAGTCTTGATGATAATTCCATTTAATGATCAGTACACCAATCCCACTTGGCTCACCAAATTTCGTTCTTCTAGGTTAAACCGTTCCTTTGCAGTAATCGTTTTCATATTTAGGTTTCACTCTGTTTTCTCCTATATGGATACATGTAGTTGGAACTCTAAATCAAACACGGTTTGTGCTAGCTCTTTGAAACTTGGCACAATAATGTAGTTCCAAGTTCTATCGCTATGGTTTGTGTGCTATTGAAGTAGCCCCAAGCAGAGACTGACGAGAATCCCTTTCATTGAAAGGGGTTGCCAAGCTTCCAAAAAACTACAAGTTTCCTGAAATCTCAGCAAAGATTTTTTCACCCAATCTTGATGATACTTCCATTTAGTGATCAGTACACCAATCCCACTTGGCTCACCAAATTTCGTTCTTCTAGTTTAAACCGTTCCTTTGCAGTAACTGTTTTCATGTTTAGGTTTCACTCTGTTTTCTCCTATATGGATACATGTAGTTGGAACTCTAAATCAAACACGGTTTGTGCTAGCTCTTTGAAACTTGGCACAATAATGTAGTTCCAAGTTCTGTCGCTATGATTTGTGTGCTTTTGAAGTAGCCCCAAGCAGAGACTGACGAGAATCCCTTTCATTGAAAGGGGTTATCAAGCTTCCAAAAAACTACGAGTTTCCTGAAATCTCAGCAAACATTTTTTCACCCAATCTTGATGATACTTGCATTTAATGATCAGTACACCAATCCCACTTGGCTCACCAAATTTCGTTCTTCTAGGTTAAACCGTTCCTTTGCAGTAACCGTTTTCATGTTTAGGTTTCACTCTGTTGTCTCCTATATGGATACATGTAGTTGGAACTCTAAATCAAACACGGTTTGTGCTAGCTCTTTGAAACTTGGCACAATAATGTAGTTCAAAGTTCTACCGCTATGGTTTGTGTGCTATTGAAGTAGCCCCAAGCAGAGACTGACGCGAATCCCTTTCATAGAAAGGCGTTGCCAGGCTTCCAAAAAACTGCGAGTTTCCAGAAATCTCAGCAAACATTTTTTCACCCAGTCTTGATGATACTTCCATTTAATGATCAGTACACCAATCCCACTTGGCTCACCAAATTTCGTTCTTCTACGTTAAACCGTTCCTTTGCAGTAAACGTTTTCATGTTTAGGTTTCACTCTGTTTTCTCCTATATGGATACATGTAGTTGGAACTCTAAATCAAACACGGTTTGTGCTAGCTCTTTGAAACTTGGCACAATAATGTAGTTCCAAGTTCTATCGCTATGGTTTGTGTGCTATTGAAGTAGCCCCAAGCAGAGACTGACGAGAATCCGTATCATAGAAAGGGGTTGCCAGGCTTCCAAAAAACTGCGAGTTTCCTGAAATCTCAGCAAACATTTTTTCACCCAATCTTGATGATACTTCCATTTAATGATCAGTACACCAATCCCACTTGGCTCACCAAATTTCGTTCTTCTAGGTTAAACCGTTCCTTTGCAGTAATCGTTTTCATATTTAGGTTTCACTCTGTTTTCTCCTATATAGATACATGTAGTTGGAACTCTAAATCAAACACGGTTTGTGCTAGCTCTTTGAAACTTGGCACAATAATGTTGTTTTATGATCTATCGCTAGGGTTTGTGTGCTATTGAAGTAGCCCTAAGCAGAGACTGACGAGAATCCCTTTCATTGAAAGGGGTTGCAAAGCTTCCAAAAAACTACGAGTTTCCTGAAATCTCAGCAAACAATTTTTCACCCAATCTAGATGATACTTGCATGTAGTGATCAGTACACGAATCCCACTTGGCTCACTAAATTTCGTTCTTCTCGGTTAAAACGTTCCTTTGCAGTAACCGTTTTCATGATTAGGTTTCACTCTGTTTTCTCCTATATGGATACATGTAGTTGGAACTCTAAATCAAACACGGTTTGTGCTAGCTCTTTGAAACTTGGCACAATAATGTAGTTCCAAGTTCTATCGCTATGGTTTGTGTGCTATTGAAGTAGCCCCAAGCAGAGACTGACGAGAATCCCTTTCATAGAAAGGGGTTGCCAGGCTTCCAAAAAACTGCGAGTATCCTGAAATCTCAGCAAACATTTTTTCACCCAATCTTGATGATACTTGCAGGTAGTGATCAGTACACGAATCCCACTTGGCTCACCAAATTTCGTTCTTCTAGGTTAAACGGTTCCTTTGCAGTAACCGTTTTCATGTTTAGGTTTCACTCTGTTTTCTCCTATATGGATACATGTAGTTGGAACTCTAAATCAAACACGGTTTGTGCTAGCTCTTTGAAACTTGGCACAATAATGTAGTTCCAAGTTCTATCGCTATGGTTTGTGTGCTATTCAAGTAGCCCCAAGCAGAGACTGACGAGAATCCCTTTCATTGAAAGGGGTTGCCAAGCTTCCAAAAAACTACAAGTTTCCTGAAATCTCAGCAAAGATTTTTTCACCCAATCTTGATGATACTTCCATTTAATGATCAGTACACCAATCCCACTTGGCTCACCAAATTTCGTTCTTCTAGTTTAAACCGTTCCTTTGCAGTAACTGTTTTCATGTTTAGGTTTCACTCTGTTTTCTCCTATATGGATACATGTAGTTGGAACTCTAAATCAAACACGGTTTGTGCTAGCTCTTTGAAACTTGGCACAATAATGTAGTTCCAAGTTCTGTCGCTATGATTTGTGTGCTTTTGAAGTAGCCCCAAGCAGAGACTGACGAGAATCCCTTTCATTGAAAGGGGTTATCAAGCTTCCAAAAAACTACGAGTTTCCTGAAATCTCAGCAAACATTTTTTCACCCAATCTTGATGATACTTGCATTTAATGATCAGTACACCAATCCCACTTGGCTCACCAAATTTCGTTCTTCTAGGTTAAACCGTTCCTTTGCAGTAACCGTTTTCATGATTAGGTTTCACTCTGTTGTCTCCTATATGGATACATGTAGTTGGAACTCTAAATCAAACACGGTTTGTGCTAGCTCTTTGAAACTTGGCACAATAATGTAGTTCAAAGTTCTACCGCTATGGTTTGTGTGCTATTGAAGTAGCCCCAAGCAGAGACTGACGCGAATCCCTTTCATAGAAAGGCGTTGCCAGGCTTCCAAAAAACTGCGAGTTTCCAGAAATCTCAGCAAACATTTTTTCACCCAGTCTTGATGATACTTCCATTTAATGATCAGTACACCAATCCCACTTGGCTCACCAAATTTCGTTCTTCTAGGTTAAACCGTTCCTTTGCAGTAAACGTTTTCATGTTTAGGTTTCACTCTGTTTTCTACTATATGGATACATGTAGTTGGAACTCTAAATCAAACACGGTTTGTGCTAGCTCTTTGAAACTTGGCACAATAATGTAGTTCCAAGTTCTATCGCTATGGTTTGTGTGCTATTGAAGTAGCCCCAAGCAGAGACTGACGAGAATCCGTATAATAGAAAGGGGTTGCCAGGCTTCCAAAAAACTGCGAGTTTCCTGAAATCTCAGCAAACATTTTTTCACCCAATCTTGATGATACTTCCATTTAATGATCAGTACACCAATCCCACTTGGCTCACCAAATTTCGTTCTTCTAGTTTAAACCGTTCCTTTGCAGTAACTGTTTTCATGTTTAGGTTTCACTCTGTTTTCTCCTATATGGATACATGTAGTTGGAACTCTAAATCAAACACGGTTTGTGCTAGCTCTTTGAAACTTGGCACAATAATGTAGTTCCAAGTTCTGTCGCTATGATTTGTGTGCTTTTGAAGTAGCCCCAAGCAGAGACTGACGAGAATCCCTTTCATTGAAAGGGGTTAACAAGCTTCCAAAAAACTACGAGTTTCCTGAAATCTCAGCAAACATTTTTTCACCCAATCTTGATGATACTTGCAGGTAGTGATCAGTACACGAATCCCACTTGGCTCACCAAATTTCGTTCTTTTAGGTTAAACCGTTCCTTTGCAGTAACCGTTTTCATGTTTAGGTTTCACTCTGTTTTCTCCTATATGGATACATGTAGTTGGAACTCTAAATCAAACACGGTTTGTGCTAGCTCTTTGAAACTTGGCACAATAATGTAGTTCCAAGTTCTGTCGCTATGATTTGTGTGCTTTTGAAGTAGCCCCAAGCAGAGACTGACGAGAATCCCTTTCATTGAAAGGGGTTATCAAGCTTCCAAAAAACTACGAGTTTCCTGAAATCTCAGCAAACATTTTTTCACCCAATCTTGATGATACTTGCATTTAATGATCAGTACACCAATCCCACTTGGCTCACCAAATTTCGTTCTTCTAGGTTAAACCGTTCTTTTGCAGTAATCGTTTTCATATTTAGGTTTCACTCTGTTTTCTCCTATATAGATACATGTAGTTGGAACTCTAAATCAAACACGGTTTGTGCTAGCTCTTTGAAACTTGGCACAATAATGTTGTTTTATGATCTATCGCTAGGGTTTGTGTGCTATTGAAGTAGCCCTAAGCAGAGACTGACGAGAATCCCTTTCATTGAAAGGGGTTGCAAAGCTTCCAAAAAACTACGAGTTTCCTGAAATCTCAGCAAACAATTTTTCACCCAATCTAGATGATACTTGCATGTAGTGATCAGTACACGAATCCCACTTGGCTCACTAAATTTCGTTCTTCTCGGTTAAAACGTTCCTTTGCAGTAACCGTTTTCATGATTAGGTTTCACTCTGTTTTCTCCTATATGGATACATGTAGTTGGAACTCTAAATCAAACACGGTTTGTGCTAGCTCTTTGAAACTTGGCACAATAATGTAGTTCCAAGTTCTATCGCTATGGTTTGTGTGCTATTGAAGTAGCCCCAAGCAGAGACTGACGAGAATCCCTTTCATAGAAAGGGGTTGCCAGGCTTCCAAAAAACTGCGAGTATCCTGAAATCTCAGCAAACATTTTTTCACCCAATCTTGATGATACTTGCAGGTAGTGATCAGTACACGAATCCCACTTGGCTCACCAAATTTCCTTCTTCTAGGTTAAACGGTTCCTTTGCAGTAACCGTTTTCATGTTTAGGTTTCACTCTGTTTTCTCCTATATGGATACATGTAGTTGGAACTCTAAATCAAACACGGTTTGTGCTAGCTCTTTGAAACTTGGCACAATAATGTAGTTCCAAGTTCTATCGCAATGGTTTGTGTGCTATTGAAGTAGCCCCAAGCAGAGACTGACGAGAATCCCTTTCATTGAAAGGGGTTGCCAAGCTTCCAAAAAACTACAAGTTTCCTGAAATCTCAGCAAAGATTTTTTCACCCAATCTTGATGATACTTCCATTTAATGATCAGTACACCAATCCCACTTGGCTCACCAAATTTCGTTCTTCTAGTTTAAACCGTTCCTTTGCAGTAACTGTTTTCATGTTTAGGTTTCACTCTGTTTTCTCCTATATGGATACATGTAGTTGGAACTCTAAATCAAACACGGTTTGTGCTAGCTCTTTGAAACTTGGCACAATAATGTAGTTCCAAGTTCTGTCGCTATGATTTGTGTGCTTTTGAAGTAGCCCCAAGCAGAGACTGACGAGAATCCCTTTCATTGAAAGGGGTTATCAAGCTTCCAAAAAACTACGAGTTTCCTGAAATCTCAGCAAACATTTTTTCACCCAATTTGATGATACTTGCATTTAATGATCAGTACACCAATCCCACTTGGCTCACCAAATTTCGTTCTTCTAGGTTAAACCGTTCCTTTGCAGTAACCGTTTTCATGTTTAGGTTTCACTCTGTTGTCTCCTATATGGATACATGTAGTTGGAACTCTAAATCAAACACGGTTTGTGCTAGCTCTTTGAAACTTGGCACAATAATGTAGTTCAAAGTTCTACCGCTATGGTTTGTGTGCTATTGAAGTAGCCCCAAGCAGAGACTGACGCGAATCCCTTTCATAGAAAGGCGTTGCCAGGCTTCCAAAAAACTGCGAGTTTCCAGAAATCTCAGCAAACATTTTTTCACCCAGTCTTGATGATACTTCCATTTAATGATCAGTACACCAATCCCACTTGGCTCACCAAATTTCGTTCTTCTAGGTTAAACCGTTCCTTTGCAGTAAACGTTTTCATGTTTAGGTTTCACTCTGTTTTCTCCTATATGGATACATGTAGTTGGATCTCTAAATCAAACACGGTTTGTGCTAGCTCTTTGAAACTTGGCACAATAATGTAGTTCCAAGTTCTATCGCTATGGTTTGTGTGCTATTGAAGTAGCCCGAAGCAGAGACTGACGAGAATCCGTATCATAGAAAGGGGTTGCCAGGCTTCCAAAAAACTGCGAGTTTCCTGAAATCTCAGCAAACATTTTTTCACCCAATCTTGATGATACTTCCATTTAATGATCAGTACACCAATCCCACTTGGCTCACCAAATTTCGTTCTTCTAGGTTAAACCGTTCCTTTGCAGTAATCGTTTACATATTTAGGTTTCACTCTGTTTTCTCCTATATAGATACATGTAGTTGGAACTCTAAATCAAACACGGTTTGTGCTAGCTCTTTGAAACTTGGCACAATAATGTTGTTTTATGATCTATCGCTAGGGTTTGTGTGCTATTGAAGTAGCCCTAAGCAGAGACTGACGAGAATCCCTTTCATTGAAAGGGGTTGCAAAGCTTCCAAAAAACTACGAGTTTCCTGAAATCTCAGCAAACAATTTTTCACCCAATCTAGATGATACTTGCATGTAGTGATCAGTACACGAATCCCACTTGGTTCACTAAATTTCGTTCTTCTCGGTTAAAACGTTCCTTTTCAGTAACCGTTTTCATGATTAGGTTTCACTCTGTTTTCTCCTATATGGATACATGTAGTTGGAACTCTAAATCAAACACGGTTTGTGCTAGCTCTTTGAAACTTGGCACAATAATGTAGTTCCAAGTTCTATGGCTATGGTTTGTGTGCTATTGAAGTAGCCCCAAGCAGAGACTGACGAGAATCCCTTTCATAGAAAGGGGTTGCCAGGCTTCCAAAAAACTCCGAGTATCCTGAAATATCAGCAAACATTTTTTCACCCAGTCTTGATGATACTTCCATTTAATGATCAGTACACCAATCCCACTTGGCTCACCAAATTTCGTTCTTCTAGGTTAAACCGTTCCTTTGCAGTAATCGTTTTCATATTTAGGTTACACTCTGTTTTCTCCTATATGGATACATGTAGTTGGAACTCTAAATCAAACACGGTTTGTGCTAGCTCTTTGAAACTTGGCACAATAATGTAGTTCCAAGTTCTATCGCTATGGTTTGTGTGCTATTGAAGTAGCCCCAAGCAGAGACTGACGAGAATCCCTTTCATTGAAAGGGGTTGCCAAGCTTCCAAAAAACTACAAGTTTCCTGAAATCTCAGCAAAGATTTTTTCACCCAATCTTGATGATACTTCCATTTAATGATCAGTACACCAATCCCACTTGGCTCACCAAATTTCGTTCTTCTAGTTTAAACCGTTCCTTTGCAGTAACTGTTTTCATGTTTAGGTTTCACTCTGTTTTCTCCTATATGGATACATGTAGTTGGAACTCTAAATCAAACACGGTTTGTGCTAGCTCTTTGAAACTTGGCACAATAATGTAGTTCCAAGTTCTGTCGCTATGATTTGTGTGCTTTTGAAGTAGCCCCAAGCAGAGACTGACGAGAATCCCTTTCATTGAAAGGGGTTAACAAGCTTCCAAAAAACTACGAGTTTCCTGAAATCTCAGCAAACATTTTTTCACCCAATCTTGATGATACTTGCAGGTAGTGATCAGTACACGAATCCCACTTGGCTCACCAAATTTCGTTCTTCTAGGTTAAACCGTTCCTTTGCAGTAACCGTTTTCATGTTTAGGTTTCACTCTGTTTTCTCCTATATGGATACATGTAGTTGGAACTCTAAATCAAACACGGTTTGTGCTAGCTCTTTGAAACTTGGCACAATAATGTAGTTCCAAGTTCTATCGCTATGGTTTGTGTGCTATTGAAGTAGCCCCAAGCAGAGACTGACGAGAATCCCTTTCATAGAAAGGCATTGCCAGGCTTCCAAAAAACGGCGAGTTTCCTGAAATCTCAGCAAACATTTTTTCACCCAGTCTTGATGATACTTCCATTTAATGATCTGTACACCAATCCCACTTGGCTCACCAAATTTCGTTCTTCTAGGTTAAACCGTTCCTTTGCAGTAACTGTTTTCATGTTTAGGTTTCACTCTGTTTTCTCCTATATGGATACATGTAGTTGGAACTCTAAGTCAAACACGGTTTGTGCTAGCTCTTTGAAACTTGGCACAATAATGTAGTTCCAAGTTCTATCGCTATGGTTTGTGTGCTATTGAAGTAGCCCCAAGCAGAGACTGACGAGAATCCCTTTCATTGAAAGGGGTTGCCAGGCTTCCAAAAAACTGCGAGTTTCCTGTAATCTCAGCAAACATTTTTTCACCCAATCTTGATGATACTTCCATTTAATGATCAGTACACCAATCCCACTTGGCTCACCAAATTTCGTTCTTCTAGGTTAAACCGTTCCTTTGCAGTAACTGTTTTCATGTTTAGGTTTCACTCTGTTTTCTCCTATATAGATACATGTATTTGGAACTCTAAATCAAACATGGTTTTTGCTAGCTCTTTGAAACTTGGCACAATAATGTAGTTCCAAGTTCTATCGCTATGGTTTGTGTGCTATTGAAGTAGCCCCAAGCAGAGACTGACGAGAATCACTTTCATTGAAAGTGGTTGGAGGCTTCCAAAAAACTGCGAGTTTCCTGAAATCTCAGCAAACATTTTTTCACCCAATCTTGATCATACTTGCAGGTAGTGATCAGTACACGAATCTCACTTGGCTCACTAAATTTCGTTCTTCTTGGTTAAACCGTTCCTTTGCAGTAACCGTTTTCATGTTTAGGTTTCACTCTGTTTTCTCCTATATGGATACATGTAGTTGGAACTCTAAATCAAACACGGTTTTTGCTAGCTCTTTTAAACTTGGCACAATAATGTAGTTCCAAGTTCTATCGCTATGGTTTGTGTGCTTTTGAAGTAGCCCCAAGCAGAGACTGACGAGAATCCCATTCATTGAAAGGGGTTGCCAAGCTTCCAAAAAACTACAAGTTTCCTGAAATCTCAGCAAAGATTTTTTCACCCAATCTTGATGTTACTTCCATTTAATGATCAGTACACCAATCCCACTTGGCTCACCAAATTTCGTTCTTCTAGCTTATACCGTTCCTTTGCAGTAACTGTTTTCATGTTTAGGTTTCACTCTGTTTTCTCCTATATGGATACATGTAGTTGGAACTCTAAATCAAACACGGTTTGTGCTAGCTCTTTGAAACTTGGCACAATAATGTAGTTCCAAGTTCTGTCGCTATGATTTGTGTGGTTTTGAAGTAGCCCCAAGCAGAGACTGACGAGAATCCCTTTCATTGAAAGGGGTTATCAAGCTTCCAAAAAACTACGAGTTTCCTGAAATCTCAGCAAACATTTTTTCAACAATCTTGATGATACTTGCAGGTAGTGATCAGTACACGAATCCCAATTGGCTCACCAAATTTCGTTCTTCTAGGTTAAACCGTTCCTTTGCAGTAACCGTTTTCATGTTTAGGTTTCACTCTGTTTTCTCCTATATGGATACATGTAGTTGGAACTCTAAATCAAACACGGTTTGTGCTAGCTCTTTGAAACTTGGCACAATAATGTAGTTCAAAGTTCTACCGCTATGGTTTGTGTGCTATTGAAGTAGCCCCAAGCAGAGACTGACGAGAATCCCTTTCATAGAAAGGCGTTGCCAGGCTTCCAAAAAACTGCGAGTTTCCAGAAATCTCAGCAAACATTTTTTCACCCAGTCTTGATGATACTTCCATTTAATGATCAGTACACCAATCCCACTTGGCTCACCAAATTTCGTTCTTCTAGGTTAAACCGTTCCTTTGCAGTAACCGTTTTCATGTTTAGGTTTCACTCTGTTTTCTCCTATATCTATACATGTAGTTGGAACTCTAAATCAAACACGGTTTGTGCTAGCTCTTTGAAACTTGGCACAATAATGTAGTTCCAAGTTCTATCGCTATGGTTTGTGTGCTATTGAAGTAGCCCCAAGCAGAGACTGACGAGAATCCCATTCAAGGAAAGGGGTTGCCAGGCTTCCAAAAAACTGCGAGTTTCCTGAAATCTCAGCAAACATTTTTCACCCAATCTTGATCATACTTCCATTTAATGATCAGTACACCAATCCCACTTGGCTCACCAAATTTCGTTCTTCTAGGTTAAATCGTTCCTTTGCAGTAATCGTTTTCATATTTAGGTTTCACTCTGTTTTCTCCTATATAGATACATGTAGTTGGAACTCTAAATCAAACACGGTTTGTGCTAGCTCTTTGAAACTTGGCACAATAATGTTGTTTTATGATCTATCGCTAGGGTTTGTGTGCTATTGAAGTAGCCCTAAGCAGAGACTGACGAGAATCCCTTTCATTGAAAGGGGTTGCAAAGCTTCCAAAAAACTACGAGTTTCCTGAAATCTCAGCAAATAATTTTTCACCCAATCTAGATGATACTTGCATGTAGTGATCAGTACACGAATCCCACTTGGCTCACTAAATTTCGTTCTTCTCGGTTAAAACGTTCCTTTGCAGTAACCGTTTTCATGATTAGGTTTCACTCTGTTTTCTCCTATATGGATACATGTAGTTGGAACTCTAAATCAAACACGGTTTGTGCTAGCTCTTTGAAACTTGGCACAATAATGTAGTTCCAAGTTCTATCGCTATGGTTTGTGTGCTATTGAAGTAGCCCCAAGCAGAGACTGACGAGAATCCCTTTCATAGAAAGGGGTTGCCAGGCTTCCAAAAAACTGCGAGTATCCTGAAATCTCAGCAAACATTTTTTCACCCAATCTTGATGATACTTGCAGGTAGTGATCAGTACACGAATCCCACTTGGCTCACCAAATTTCCTTCTTCTAGGTTAAACGGTTCCTTTGCAGTAACCGTTTTCATGTTTAGGTTTCACTCTGTTTTCTCCTATATGGATACATGTAGTTGGAACTCTAAATCAAACACGGTTTGTGCTAGCTCTTTGAAACTTGGCACAATAATGTAGTTCCAAGTTCTATCGCAATGGTTTGTGTGCTATTGAAGTAGCCCCAAGCAGAGACTACGAGAATCCCTTTCATTGAAAGGGGTTGCCAAGCTTCCAAAAAACTACAAGTTTCCTGAAATCTCAGCAAAGATTTTTTCACCCAATCTTGATGATACTTCCATTTAATGATCAGTACACCAATCCCACTTGGCTCACCAAATTTCGTTCTTCTAGTTTAAACCGTTCCTTTGCAGTAACTGTTTTCATGTTTAGGTTTCACTCTGTTTTCTCCTATATGGATACATGTAGTTGGAACTCTAAATCAAACACGGTTTGTGCTAGCTCTTTGAAACTTGGCACAATAATGTAGTTCCAAGTTCTGTCGCTATGATTTGTGTGCTTTTGAAGTAGCCCCAAGCAGAGACTGACGAGAATCCCTTTCATTGAAAGGGGTTATCAAGCTTCCAAAAAACTACGAGTTTCCTGAAATCTCAGCAAACATTTTTTCACCCAATTTGATGATACTTGCATTTAATTATCAGTACACCAATCCCACTTGGCTCACCAAATTTCGTTCTTCTAGGTTAAACCGTTCCTTTGCAGTAACCGTTTTCATGTTTAGGTTTCACTCTGTTGTCTCCTATATGGATACATGTAGTTGGAACTCTAAATCAAACACGGTTTGTGCTAGCTCTTTGAAACTTGGCACAATAATGTAGTTCAAAGTTCTACCGCTATGGTTTGTGTGCTATTGAAGTAGCCCCAAGCAGAGACTGACGCGAATCCCTTTCATAGAAAGGCGTTGCCAGGCTTCCAAAAAACTGCGAGTTTCCAGAAATCTCAGCAAACATTTTTTCACCCAGTCTTGATGATACTTCCATTTAATGATCAGTACACCAATCCCACTTGGCTCACCAAATTTCGTTCTTCTAGGTTAAACCGTTCCTTTGCAGTAAACGTTTTCATGTTTAGGTTTCACTCTGTTTTCTCCTATATGGATACATGTAGTTGGAACTCTAAATCAAACACGGTTTGTGCTAGCTCTTTGAAACTTGGCACAATAATGTAGTTCCAAGTTCTATCGCTATGGTTTGTGTGCTATTGAAGTAGCCCCAAGCAGAGACTGACGAGAATCCGTATCATAGAAAGGGGTTGCCAGGCTTCCAAAAAACTGCGAGTTTCCTGAAATCTCAGCAAACATTTTTTCACCCAATCTTGATGATACTTCCATTTAATGATCAGTACACCAATCCCACTTGGCTCACCAAATTTCGTTCTTCTAGGTTAAACTGTTCCTTTGCAGTAATCGTTTTCATATTTAGGTTTCACTCTGTTTTCTCCTATATAGATACATGTAGTTGGAACTCTAAATCAAACACGGTTTGTGCTAGCTCTTTGAAACTTGGCACAATAATGTTGTTTTATGATCTATCGCTAGGGTTTGTGTGCTATTGAAGTAGCCCTAAGCAGAGACTGACGAGAATCCCTTTCATTGAAAGGGGTTGCAAAGCTTCCAAAAAACTACGAGTTTCCTGAAATCTCAGCAAACAATTTTTCACCCAATCTAGATGATACTTGCATGTAGTGATCAGTACACGAATCCCACTTGGCTCACTAAATTTCGTTCTTCTCGGTTAAAACGTTCCTTTGCAGTAACCGTTTTCATGATTAGGTTTCACTCTGTTTTCTCCTATATGGATACATGTAGTTGGAACTCTAAATCAAACACGGTTTGTGCTAGCTCTTTGAAACTTGGCACAATAATGTAGTTCCAAGTTCTATCGCTATGGTTTGTGTGCTATTGAAGTAGCCCCAAGCAGAGACTGACGAGAATCCCTTTCATAGAAAGGGGTTGCCAGGCTTCCAAAAAACTCCGAGTATCCTGAAATATCAGCAAACATTTTTTCATCCAGTCTTGATGATACTTCCATTTAATGATCAGTACACCAATCCCACTTGGCTCACCAAATTTCGTTCTTCTAGGTTAAACCGTTCCTTTGCAGTAATCGTTTTCATATTTAGGTTACACTCTGTTTTCTCCTATATGGATACATGTAGTTGGAACTCTAAATCAAACACGGTTAGTGCTAGCTCTTTGAAACTTGGCACAATAATGTAGTTCCAAGTTCTATCGCTATGGTTTGTGTGCTATTGAAGTAGCCCCAAGCAGAGACTGACGAGAATCCCTTTCATTGAAAGGGGTTGCCAAGCTTCCAAAAAACTACAAGTTTCCTGAAATCTCAGCAAAGATTTTTTCACCCAATCTTGATGATACTTCCATTTAATGATCAGTACACCAATCCCACTTGGCTCACCAAATTTCGTTCTTCTAGTTTAAACCGTTCCTTTGCAGTAACTGTTTTCATGTTTAGGTTTCACTCTGTTTTCTCCTATATGGATACATGTAGTTGGAACTCTAAATCAAACACGGTTTGTGCTAGCTCTTTGAAACTTGGCACAATAATGTAGTTCCAAGTTCTGTCGCTATGATTTGTGTGCTTTTGAAGTAGCCCCAAGCAGAGACTGACGAGAATCCCTTTCATTGAAAGGGGTTAACAAGCTTCCAAAAAACTACGAGTTTCCTGAAATCTCAGCAAACATTTTTTCACCCAATCTTGATGATACTTGCAGGTAGTGATCAGTACACGAATCCCACTTGGCTCACCAAATTTCGTTCTTCTAGGTTAAACCGTTCCTTTGCAGTAACCGTTTTCATGTTTAGGTTTCACTCTGTTTTCTCCTATATGGATACATGTAGTTGGAAACTCTAAATCAAACACGGTTTGTGCTAGCTCTTTGAAACTTGGCACAATAATGTAGTTCCAAGTTCTATCGCTATGGTTTGTGTGCTATTGAAGTAGCCCCAAGCAGAGACTGACGAGAATCCCTTTCATAGAAAGGCATTGCCAGGCTTCCAAAAAACGGCGAGTTTCCTGAAATCTCAGCAAACATTTTTTCACCCAGTCTTGATGATACTTCCATTTAATGATCTGTACACCAATCCCACTTGGCTCACCAAATTTCGTTCTTCTAGGTTAAACCGTTCCTTTGCAGTAACTGTTTTCATGTTTAGGTTTCACTCTGTTTTCTCCTATATGGATACATGTAGTTGGAACTCTAAGTCAAACACGGTTTGTGCTAGCTCTTTGAAACTTGGCACAATAATGTAGTTCCAAGTTCTATCACTATGGTTTGTGTGCTATTGAAGTAGCCCCAAGCAGAGACTGACGAGAATCCCTTTCATGGAAAGGGGTTGCCAGGCTTCCAAAAAACTGCGAGTTTCCTGTAATCTCAGCAAACATTTTTTCACCCAATCTTGATGATACTTCCATTTAATGATCAGTACACCAATCCCACTTGGCTCACCAAATTTCGTTCTTCTAGGTTAAACCGTTCCTTTGCAGTAACTGTTTTCATGTTTAGGTTTCA